>NC_050570.1:25567399-25867399 GCF_013265735.2 Oncorhynchus mykiss
GTGCGCTGGGCAGGAGCTCACCCTCTTCCCCAACGACCTCCCTCTAGCCACCCGCCAACTCATCATCTCCAACAACCACATCGGAGAACTTCCAGCATTGCAACTCAACTACCTGTCTGATCTGGTCTACCTGGATGTCAGCAACAACACCCTGATGGAGATCTCCGAGTCCACCTTCGGGAATCTCCGAAAGCTGGCCTATCTTGACCTGTCCTTCAATACACTAACCCAGCTTGAGGACCGGACTTTTGGACCATTGTCAAGCCTCGTGATGCTACGGCTAACAGACAATCTGGGGCTAAATGAGATCCACCCGGACGCGTTCTCAGAAAATATTGCTCTGCAGGTGCTGGATGTGAGCAGGAACAACCTGACGACGCTGAACATCAGCTCTCTGATCGCCCTGCCCTCCCTGCGCTCCCTGGGGCTCAGCGGGAACCCCTGGAGATGTGACTGTGAGACGGAGGACCTCTGCCTCTGGGTCCAGATAGAAGGATTCAAGTTCCAAGGTGAGAATGGGGATGGAGCAGTTGGGGGGCTCTGTGTGTGTGTGTGTCTGTGGACCACTGTCCATGGGTACAGAAAGCAGGATTCAAGTTGTTCTTTTTGTTTGTTTGTTTGTTTGTTTATAGCGTATGGGTGACCTGTGCCCGTGTCTTACTCATGTGCTTCTATAAATCTCACTTTGTCACTGTCTTTAATTCAGCAGCAATAATGTTTGACAGATGGTCAGAGGAAGTGCAGTCCCAATACTCAGGTGGTGTAGTTATTAGGCCTGTAGCATAGACTGTTGGCCAGCACCATGTGTTTTGTTATTGTACAATTCTGCCGAGTAAACAGGCAGTTGTCCTCTGCTGGGAAGGCCACCCAGCGATACTAAGACCTTGGTCTTATCACTGCTTATCGTCACATCAATTCATTTAGCTAATTTGATGGTGGGCGCTCAGTCAATAGTCCCTGATGGACGACTCACTCCGCTCTCTGCTCCCTGCACGGCACGTCATCCCTGTTATTACAACACACACACACGCGCACACACACACATTGAATAATGTCACAGTAGCACAGGGGCCACGCTAATGGATTGGCCTCAAAGTCACAATGATCAGAGGACTTCAACACCCCTTTGCTTTATCCCTCCCTCCCTCCCTCCCTCTCTCTCTCTCTCTCTCTCTCCCTCTACCTCTCCCCTCTCATATCTTCCTCCTTTCTCCCTCCTTCTCTCTCTCTCCCTCTCTCACGCCTCACGCCCTTTCCCCTCTAACCTCTCCTCCCCAGTCCCTCCCCCTCTCCCTCTCCCTCTCTCTAACCTCCACCTGTCCTTCACATCGCACCAATAACTCTCCCAAAACTCATTCTTTGTCTAATGACTTTTCACACTATCTACGCCAGGAGCAGGACAGAGAGGAGCTTACAACGACATCATCACTTCTGCTGTCAGTCAGTTAGCCTACTCTCAAAATAGGAGCCTACTGTTTTAGATGTACTAAAGAGAGTAGAACATATATAACAGTCCTACTCACTAGAGGATAGTAGTCTAATTACTGACACTCAGATCAGTGGAGCATCCCACCGTGCATCTACAATGTGAAACTACCATGAAGAGGGTGCCTATTGGCACAGGTGGAAAGTCGGGGTTTCAGGTTCAAGCCTGGCTGTACATCTGAGAGGCCAGGGAAGAGGTACAGTGTTGACTATGTCCACAGTCAGTGTCAGCAGACCTCTCTATCTGTATCAGTGCTATTGGTCCTCTCCTCTCCACCTCACTCTACCCACTTCTCCTTTCTCGTTGTTCTTCTTCCAATGATTGTCCTCATTCGTCCAGCTGTACCTGATCTCTCTCTCTCTCTCTCTCTCTCTCTCTCTCTCTCTCTCTCTCTCTCTCTCTCTCTCTTTCTCTCTCTCTCTCTCTCTCTCTCTCTCTCTCTCTCTCTCTCTCTCTCTCTCTCTCTCTCTCTCTCTCTCTCTCTCTCTCTCTCTCTCTCTCTCTCTCTCTCTCTCTCTCTCTCTTTCTCTCTCTCTCTTTCAGTGCCGGTATCAGTGTTTGTCTCAGTGCCATATGCTGTGATGGTCTTTAAACAGGCCAGACCCTCACACTGCATACAGTTTTGTAAGAGTAGCTTGTGTGTGTGTGTGCATGTGTATATGTGTACATGTGTGTGTGTGTGTCTGTGTGTGTGTGATGCAATCCACTCTAGCGTGTGTGAGTCAGTGTGTGAGGGGTCTCCGGCTGATGAGACCGTGAGGAGGAGAACCTTTGGGAGAAGGGGATGAGAGGAGAGGGGGAGGAGGAGCACATAGAGGAAGGGCTGGAGGGGAAAGCAGTGAGCTGGCTGTTGAGCCTCAATCCTTATTTGACCCCTCACTCTCCATGCACCTGCATCAGGTCCTGGTTACAGGGAGTCACTGGTACTTTGAACTAGACCAGACACCATGGCAGAGAGAGAGGGGATGAGACTTTATTTTTGTACAGTCATTTTGTAATGAATCATTTCTCCCTTCTTCTTCTTCTCTCCCTCATGTAGTATGGGATGACATGGGTGTCTATTGATATGGCAGCCATATCATGTACAGTAACCAGAGTGACAGTCAGGAGAGAGGGAATTGGGTCAGGAGAAGAGGGAGAGAGAAAGAGAGGGTGTGTGTGCGTGTCCGTGTGTGTGTGTTTGATAGGGGTCGGTGTACGTGACTGTGTGTCCTCGTTGTTTAAGAGGTCTCATGTTATGACTGTAATGGTGGCGTTAGCTCTTATTCTGAGTGTGTGTGTGTGCGTGCGTGCGTGCGTGTTTGTTCCACCTGGGCTCCCCATGCTCTAACATGATTACTCAGAGCCCATTTAGAGTGTGGCTATGGTCCCTTACATAGCATGCTGTAGTGAGAGGAGGGACCATAGCCACATGAAGTAGGGGTGCTGAGGGTGCTGGTAAATAATAATCATAATAATATAAAAGGCCTTTATTACTCCTGCATTATTACATATAGTCGGAAATGACTTTTTGATATCAGAGAGGCGGTAACTCACCAGCTTTTTGACCAGAAATACAACTTTCCTAAATTGGGTCCTTTGTTCGTACCTCTCAAGATGATTGAACTTATCCCAGAGGATGCTCCAAGACGCCGGCTGGAGGAGAAGAGGTATTTGGAGTGGAGTCCGACTCAGGAGGAGTGCAAACCATCCACCGCTTCCGAGTATATTACTTGCTTATGTTCAGTCCCTGGAAAATAAAGTAGACGAGCTCAGGGCGAGGATCTCCGTCCAGAGAGACATCAGGGACTGTAACATACTCTGTTTATGGAATCATGGCTCTCTCCGGATATACTGTCCCCGTCCATACAGCCAGTGGGGTTCTCAGTACATTGCATAGATAGGAATAAAGAACTCTCCGGGAAGAAGAAAGGCAGAGGTGTATGTTTCATGTTTAACTACTCATGGTGTGATTGTGGTAAAGTACAGGAACTCAAGTCCGTTTGTTCACCCAACCTAGAATATCTCACAATCAAACGCCGATTGCATTACCCTCAAAGATAATTTTCTTCGGTCATCATCAGAGCCGTGTATATTCCCCCTCAAGCAGATACCACGACGGCTCTCAAGGACCTACACTGGACTTTGTGCAAAGTGGAAACCGCATATCTTGTGGCCGCATTTATTGTAGCTGAGGACTTTAATAAAGCAAATCTGAAGAAAACGCTTAAACATTTCTATCAACACATTGCCTGCAATACTCGCACTTCAAAAACTCTCAACCATTGTTACTCTCGCTTCCGGGATGGCTACAAGGCCCTAAACCCACTGCAATTTGCATACCGCCCCAATAGATCCATGGATGATGCAATTGCCATCACACTGCACACTGCCCTATCCCATCTGGCCAAGAGGAATACCTATGTAAGAATGCTGTTCATTGACTAAAGCTCAGCCTTCAACACCATCGTACCCTCCAAGCTCATCATTAAGCTCTGGGCCCTGGGTCTGAACCACGCCCTGTACAACTAGGTCCTAGACTTCCTGATGGGCCTCTCCAGGTGATGAATGTAGGCAACAACACCTCCACTACGCTGATCCTCAACACAGGGGCCCCACAATGGTGGGTGCTCAGCCCCCTCCTGTACTCCCTTTGCACCCATGACTATGTTGCCTTGCACATCTCCAACTCAATCAACAACAGTCTGAGTACCAACAATGATTAGACAGCCTACAGGGAGGAGGTGAAGGCCCTGGAGGAATGGAGCTGATCGTGGAATTCAGGAGATAGCAGAGGGAGCATGCCCCCATTCACATCAACGGGGCCGCAGTGTACACATCACTGACAATCTGAAATGGTCCACCCACACAGACAGTGTGGTGAAGAAGGTGCAACAGCGCCTCTTCAACCTCGGGAGGCTGAAGAAATTTGTCTTGGCCCCTAGAAACTGCTTTTGTTATAAAATAATATATATATTTTTTAGTGTTGCACCATTATTCTTATGTAATATAACCAATTTCAGTAGCACATTAGAGTGTTGGACTGTGCCATACAAACTGCCTCCATAATGCATTAGTCCACTCAGACAGACGCGAATCAGACAGGTGTCTTGTACACCATGATATAATAGTGCCTTCGGAAAGTATTCAGACCCCTTGACTTTTTCCACATTTTGTTACGTTACAGCCTTATTGTAAAATGGATTTAAAATAATAATAATCTCAGCAATCTACACACAATACCCCATAACCATTTTTTAAAAAGTTTTTCAAAAGTATTAAGAATAAACAACACAAATACATTACTTACATAAATATTCAGACCCTCTGCTATGAGACTTGAAATTGAGCTCAGGTGCATCCTGTTTTCATTGATCATACTTGAGCTGTTTCTTCAACTTCCTTGGATTCCACCTGTGGTAAATTCAATTCATTGGACATGATTTGGAAAGGCACACACCTGGTCATTCTGTTCTTCTTAGTTTCTGTAAGATTGCTAAATTGCATTGATTCAAGTTGCCCTTTCATTTTTGTAGTCGAAGAGTGGACATGTCCTTGGTATGATTCGTCTTTCTCTTTCCTTTACTATCTGTGGTGATAACCATGAGTACCGGACTCATTCGAAGGGCATGTGAAACACCCCACCCATACTTGGTCTCTATAAGATGCCTGTGAGAACAAAGAGCGAGTTGAATTGGTTTTCCCATGCATGTTCAAATAAAAAAAAATTTTATAGTGAGATTTGAATGCCTTATGAGTAGGGCTGACCACAATTAGTCGACTGGACAATTTTTTGGTCGTTAGGCTGTTGGTCGAGCAAGATTGTTTTAGTCGAGCAGTAACACATATATACAATATACATACAGAGTCTTCGAAAAGTATTCAGACCCCTTGAATTTTTCCACATTTAGTTAGGTTACAGCCTTATTCTAAAATGTATTACATTGTTTTTACATATATAACCAGTAGTACATTTACCGTTAATTCCTATCATTTCTAATCTACAATGCTTCTTACTCATTTATTTTACTGCATTCAATATTATTATTGCAGTCTTCCAGTTCTCATTGTCGGGGTGGACACATTGTTGGCGGAGTGCACAACCTTAGCTACACTTGTGAGAAACAACTTTTGGTTAATTTAATTCCATTTACAAATTCTGACAATTTAGTCATTGTCTTTTGTTTGGAGCGCTCCTGTCAATGCTGAGTAAGAAGTAGGCCTATAGGCTACCATGCCTGTGTGTAAATGTAGGCATAAATGTGCCCATTTGGGGAGCTGAAAGTATTTCTGATTGGCTTAAATGCACCACCAATAATGACCCGTGGAGTTTCTCATGCAAACTAAGTCTGTTTTTACATCCACTGAGAATTACAACAGTTTTTTTCCCATTGAACATGCCATAAAAATAAAGGAATTTGAATTAATTATATGAAGAGTGTCTTGATCCTCCTTTCTATTTGAGTTCCTCCATGCATTTGAAAAACCTTTCCAGCTCTCTCCCTTTTGATAACCACTCAGCGTGAAAGGGAAAAATGTCATGTTCTGATCCAGTGGAAATGTCATAAAATAGGCTTATCAGTGATTGACTTAGATTGAAATATGTTCCGGTACTCATTTTGGATGCTGGTACTGTGTCTATTTAGGTGCAGGAGCTCCACAATACTTTTAAACTAATATTCTATGAGAGGAACAGGAGCTCAAGCAGTAGAAATTTCGACGTCCCGGTACTCAGCTCTGGCAAGCTCCTGCCCAAGTCAAGCACTGCTTCTTATCCCTTGTGCAAATAGCCTACAGCTGTGTCTGTCCCGAGCTCACTGGCGCGGGAAAATCTGAGGGCCCAGAATATTTTATTCAATGTTTCAAGTTCGCCAGCACAAGCTTCGGGCCCAAAGTTAATAGTTGATACAATGTTTCAAGTTCATGCAGACAGGCCAATCTTATGTGTAGCCAATGTGATTTATAGGATATTTATTTTTATCTGGATATTTTCTACCTGCAGGATGGAATATTTCTATTTGTTGGCTTTCTAGGCTATTTTTACATAGTTGGCAATGGCAATAGAAGTTACTTTTTAGATTTGTATCATTTTCATTTGGATTTGGATAGAACTTTGATTAACCATATGACAATCATTTTGACATACAAAGACATTAAATTAAATTAAATTGAACTGTTTCATGAAAATATGCATATGAAAAACACAACTGTCACACAGATCAAATCAAATCAAAGTTTGTTTGTCACGTGCGCCGAATACAACAGGTGTTTAGACCTTACAGTGAAATGCTTACTTACAGGCTCTAACCAGTGCAATTTTTTTTTTTTTTTAAGATATTAGGTGAACAATAGGTAAGTAAAGAAATAAAAAACAACAGGTAAAAGATCGGTAGAAATTGAAGATAAATTGTCATTCCACATGAGAAAGGTTGCCGAGTCTCCGTGTAGCCTTTTTACAGGCAACTTCCGAAGAGTAATAGCAGAATCTGCGAAAGATGTCCTGGAGCTGCGTGGTTGGTATTGGGGGCCTGGATGTTGGGGTTGTTGGGTGGAGTTGGGGCTGGAGGGTCAAGGGTGAGGGTGAGGGAGAGCTGTGTTGGGGCTGGAGGGAGTCCAGTTCCCCAGCTCCCCAGACCAGCTCACAGACCTACAGGCACTGAACCAAAATAGAAGGGTGAGCACTGGGCAATAGTTAAATATTCATAAACAAAGAGAGACTGGGACGAGGGGGGGTGTACATGTGACAAAGATAGAGATAAATAAATAAAGAGAGAGAGAAACAAAGAGAGAGAGAAAAAAAGAGTGAGAAAGTTTGTGAAAGAGAGAGAGAGAAAGAGAGGTTGTAGGGAAAATAAGGAAAGGAGTTTTCTGTGGCCCAGATATATCCCTCAAACTCCTAAATCCATTCATTATGATCCGCAGTCAATGACTCCCAGAACAACTATTATACTATACTGTAACGATGTGCGCTGAGAGTCGGGAAGCAAGTTCAGTGAGTGAGTGTTTTATTAAATAAATGAAACCTAATACAAAACAAGAAACACGAACAACGCACAGACAGGAAACAGAAACAATGATGCCTGTGGAAGGAACCAAAGGGAGTGACATATATAGGGCGGGTAATCAAGGAAGTGATGGAGTCCAGATGAATGATGAGCTGCAGGTGTGTGTAACAACGGTGACAGGTGTGCGCCATAACGAGCAGCCTGGTGACCGAGAGGCCGGACACATGACATATACATTATTAACCAGATGGAACAATCTAAAGATTCTCTGTGTACTGTTAAATATGTATGCTCTTTGTATTGACGACTATGGCATTGTTGTGTGCATTTGCTCTAAGTTCTGAAGCAGGGAAGGGTGGGAGGGTAGCAGTGTAACTTAAGTGTGTAAGGGACCAATCCAAATTTACGGGGGGGGGGGGGGGGGGGGGGGGCTGGTCCAACTCAAGGTGTCATAAAAAAAAGGTGCCCTCCTCCACATATTTCAAAATATTTTCACATGACCCTTCCATTGTACTGAAAATAATTTGAACACCCTCCCACTGGATAGAATGAACTCAAAATAATGGTAACAATAACTGTAGCGATCCTGTGTTTATAAACATGGATATCTACATTGCTTTTGTGGCACAGTTGATGCCATGCAGGGCTACGGGCCAGAAGGCTGAGGGTTCGCCAACCACCAAGAACGAAACTCTACCTGCCTCTCAATACTTCACTATCAGTGCTGGTTGCAGACAATGATCAGATAGAGGGAAATCAGATTTTCAACATTTGTACATGTTGGTAGGGGTAAAGTGACTATGCATAGATAATAAACATTGCGTAGCAGGGGTGTCAATATAAATAGTCCGGTGGCCATTTGATTATTTGTTCAGCAGTCTTATGGCTTGAGGGTAAAACCTAACCCTAACCCTAACCCTAACCTGTTAAGGAGCCTTTTGGACCTAGACTTGGCACTCCGGTACCGCTTGCCATGCGATAGCAGAGAGAACAGTCTATGATGTGACAGGTGTCTTTAACAATTTTTGGTCCTTTCTCTGAAGGAAAAATATGATTTGCTTTAAATCAGTGCGCACGCGAGCACTCTGTCATAGACTTTCTCTATCTCCATCAATTTCATTCAAATTGCATCCACAATAGATTGATATATATATAAAATGTATATACAGTATATACATCAATATATATATATACACACAGTGCATTCAGGAAGGATTCAGACCCCTTGACTTTTTCCACATTTTCTTACGTTACAGCCTTACTCTAAAATGTATTCAATCGTTTTTTCCCCATAATGACAAAGCAAAAACAAGTTTTTAGACATTTTTGCAAATTGATAAAAAATAAGACAATGAAATAAATGCTTACATACTGCACATATTCAGACACTTTACTCAGTACTTTGTTGAAGCACATTTGACAGCGATTACAGCCTTGAGACTTCTTGGGTATGACACTACAAGCTTGGCAAACCTGTATTTGGGGAGTTTATTCCATTCTTCTCTGCAGATCCTGTCAAGCACTGTCAGGTTAGTTGGGGAGCATTACTGCACAGCTATTTTCAGGTCTCTCCAGAGATGTTAGATCGGGTTCAAGTCCGGGCTCTGGCTGCGCCACTCAATGACTTTCAGAGACTTGTCCCAAAGCCACTCCTGCATTGTCTTGGCTGTGTGCTTAGGGTCGTTGTCCTGTTGGAAGGTGAACTTCGCCCCAGTCTGAGGTCCTGAGTGCTCTGGAGCAGGTTTTCATCAAGGATCTCTCTGTACTTTGCTCCTTTCATCTTTCCCCCAATCCTGACTAGTCTTCCAGTCCCTGCAGCTGAAAAACATCCCCACAGCATGATGGTTCCACTACCATGCTTTACCATAGGGATGGTTTCCTCCAGACATGACACTTGGCATTCAGGCCAAAGAGTTCCCTCTTGGTTTCATTAGACCAGAGAATCTTGTTTCTCATGGTCTGAGAGTCTTTAGGTGCCTTTTGGCAAACTCCAAGTGGGCTGTTATGTGCCTTTTACTGAGGAGTGGCTTCTGTCTCGCCACTACCATAAAGGCCTTATCGGTGGAGTGCTGCAGAAATGTTTGTCCTTCTGGAAGGTTCTCCCATCTCCACAGAGGAACTTTGGAGCTCTTTCAGAGTGGCCACCTCCCTGACCAAGGCCCTTCTCCCCCGATTGCTCAGTTTGGCCGAGCTGTCAGCTCTAGGAAGAATCTTGGTCAGCTCCAAGGAAGAATCAAACTTCTTCCATTTAAGAATGATGGAGGCCACTGTGTTCTTGGGGACCTTCAAAGCTGCATAATTTTTTTGGTACCCTTCTCCAGATCTGTGCCTCGACACAATCCTGTCTCAGGGCTCTACAGGCAATTCCTTTGACCTCATGGCTTGATTTTTGCTCTGACATGCACTGTCAACTGTCGGACCCTATATAGACAGGTGTGTGCCTTTACAAATCATGCCCAATAATTACGTTGTAGATATATACAAGGTATATATATACATACATGTACATATATACACTTCCGGTCAAACGTTTTAGAATACTTTCTCATTCAAGGGTTTTTATTCATGTTTACTATTTTCTACATTGTAGAATAATAGTGAAAACATCACAACTATGAAATAACACACATAACACCGGGATGCTGGCCTTCAGTAATGGATGATATCTGCATGTGTATTTCCCACCATAAAGCATGGAGGAGGAGGTGTTATGTTGTGGGGGTGCTTTGCTGGTGACACTGTCTGGGATTTATTTAGAATTCACGGCACACTTAACCAGCATGGTTTGGGCATAGTGGGACTATCATTTGTTTTTCAACAGGACAATGACCCAACACACCTCTAGGCTGTGTAAGGGCTATTTTACCAAGAAGGAGAGTGATGAAGTGCTGCATCAGATGACCTGGCCTCCACAATCCCCCAACCTCATAGTTTGGGATGAGTCGGACTGCAGAGTGAAGGAAAAGCCCAGTGCTGAGCATATGTGGGAACTCCTTCAAGACTGTTGGAAAAGTATTCCAGGTGATGCTGGTTGAGAGAATGCCAAGAGTGTACAAAGCTGTCATCAAGGCAAAGGGTGGCTACTTTGAAGAATCTCAAATATAAAATATATTTTGATTTGTTTAACAATTTTTTGTTTACCACATGATTCCATGTGTGTTATTTCATAGTTTTGATGTCTACACTATTATTCTACAATGTAGAAAAAAGTAAAAATAAAGAAAAACCCTTGAATGATTGGTGTGTCCAAACTTGTGACTGGTACTGTGTATATATGTATATATACATGGACTCTACAAGGCATGGACTCTACAAGGTGTCGAAAGCATTCCAATGCTTCCCACAGTTGTGTCAAGTTCGTCCTTTCGGTGGTGGACCATTCTTGATATAGACTGGAAACTGTTGAGCGTGAAAAACCCAGCAGCATTGCAGTTCTTGACACAAACCGGTGCGCCTAGCACCTACTACCATACCCCGTTCAAAGGCATTTAAATCTGTTGTTTTGCCCATTCACCCTATGAATGGCACACATACACAATTCATGTCTCAATTGTCTTCAGGTTTAAAAATATTTATTTTACCTGTCTCTTAATGTTTTGTATACGCAGTGTATATACAGTGGGGAGAAGAAGTATTTGATACACTGCCGATTTTGCAGGTTTTCCTACTTACAAAGCATGTAGAGGTCTGTAATTGTTATCATAGGTACACTTCAACTGTGAGAGACGGAATCTAAAACAAAAATCCAGAAAATCACATCATATCCTATCTATCTCTATATATATATATATATATATATATATATATCTCTCTCTCTCTCTCTCTCTGTACAGCTAAAGAGAAATGCAGATTTTTTTTACCAAACAAAACCAGTTCTTGAAATATAATGAAAAAAAAGAGGCTGGTACTCACTTAAATCAGATTTTAATATTTTACAGCCAGTGCTTATTTGTTTGGAGGGCAAAAGCCCCCTTTCTCAGAATTAGCAGTCAAGAGCATAACCACATCAGTGGATCTCTCACACACATGCAGTAGCACATACACACACACACATTCCCAGCAGTGGTGTGCGTGGCAAAGAGTTCTATTTTCATTTTTTTCCCCTTCAGATTAATAGTCACATTTTAGGGGTTGCAGTTGTGATTTCAGGGTACAGTGAAAATCTTAGGCTCTGAGGTCCAACATGCAGGATTAAGTGACATAAAACAATGAAAATGGTAATAAAAAACAACAATTGAAATAGCACTATATACACAATAAAAACTGTAGCAGTGATGAGTAAAATACATGTTCATGTCCTTTGGGGGGATGGGGGGGCCATCGAGGGGGTGTGGGGTCCAAGTGAAATAAAACAATAGAAATAATAATAAAAAAGCTAATGACATACATATGAACAACTTAAGCGCAGACAAAGGATATGAAGGATCTGGAAGGATTCTGCTTGGAGGAATGTGTAACGGCATTCAGAGATGGAAGAAGGAGAGGACCAAAGCGCAGCGTGGTTAGTGTTCATCTTTTTAATAAACAACTGAACACTTCAAAAATACAAACCATCAAAGTGACAACCGAAACAGTTCTATCTGGTGCAGACACACAAAGACTGAAAATAACCACCCACAAAACACAAAGGATAACAGGCTGCCTAAATATGGTTCTCAATCAGGGACAACGATAGACAGCTGCCTCTGATTGAGAACCATATCAGGCCAAACACAGAAATAGAAAATATAGAAAAATGAACATAGACTGCCCACCCCCAACTCACGCCCTGACCATACTAAATAAAGACAAAACAAAGGAATAAAGGTCAGAACGTGACAGAATGATCTAAGATCCTTCCCTATGTGTTATTTAAAAAAAGGCTCAGTGCCGTTATCCTCGAAAGCCAGTTGAGGTATTGAAAGAAATTGAAAAGAGGTGTGTCAATAATTCTGACCCCTACCTTTTTGAGAAAAAAAAGATTACATGTTAAACAAAATCTCATTTTCTGAGCAATTGTATTAGTATAAATAATATGATTTCCTTTTTTTTGAGCGTACAATATACTGTATCTCAGTGTGTTAACTATTTATTCCATACAGTCAATTTTGCTCATCTTTATCAAGGGTGTCAATAATTTTGGACCCCAGTGTATCTCTATCTGGTGAAGGGAAATGAGGAGGCTCTACCTGCCTCACACACACACACACACACACACACACACACACACACACACACACACACACACACACACACGCGCGCGCACACACACACACACACACACACACACACACATATGCACAAGCACATAGTACAGCTACTCACACACCACAGGAGGTTGGTGGCACCTTAATTGGGGAGGACGGGCTTGTGGTAATGGCTGGAGCGTAGTAGGTGGAATGTCATCAAATACATCAAACACATGGATTCATGCAATCCGATCGGCTCCATTCCAGCCATTATTAAGAGCCGTCCTCCCCACAACCTCCACTGTCACACACACATCCACACATTATTCTAAGCTATTTGTTCTGCATCTATGAGGTTGGGAGGAAAGATTAAAATGATAAAAGACACAAGTAGCCTCCTCCTCATCTGTAGGATTACCATATGTACACTAACATGGTACACACACACACAACAACATGCACTGTCATAATTCGTGTGTTATAAATAGCTCTAGTTACAATTAATGGGTGACTAGGAGTCTGCCCCCCATGTTAATACTTCACAACCAATACCAGTGTATGTGTGTGTGTGTGTGTGTGTGTGTGTGTGTGTGTGTGTGTGTGTGTGTGTGGTACTTGAGTACGCTATGAAGTGGTGGGACTCACTCTATTATCTGACTTCATTGCTGCTTTATCTGAGTTAAGAGAGGAAAGAGAAGGAAGGGAGAGAGAGGGAAGGGAGAATGAGAGAGCGAAGGGTAAGAGAGAGAGCGAAGGGAGAGAGAGATGGAAGGAAGAGGGAGGGAAGGTAAAGAGAGAGGGAAGGGAGAGAGAGAGCAAAGGGAAAGAGAGAGAGCGAAGGGAGAGAGAGAGAGCGAAGGGAGAGAGAGACGGAAGGGAGAGGGAGGGAAGGGAGAGGGAAGGGAGAGAGAGCAATGGGTGAGAGAGAGAAAGAGATGTTTGGTTATGTTTTAGGAATGTAATTTCTCCAGCACTCCAGCGAAATGGAAATAGTCTTGTATTTAGGTCTGCTGTGTGTGATATTGAGTCTGGATAGAAGCCCCTCCCAGTCTCACGTCAGAATTAGACATTCATCCATGTTTTGAATTTGGAAGTTTCCAAGTGTTTAAGGTTAAGTTTAGGCATCAACCCCACTTTTTTAGGGATAGGTTTAAAACAAAAATATTATGGATGTCGAATACTGACTTGTATCATGGGTGACCTGGCTGAGCAGTCTCAGTGCTCAGTGAGTGTGGGTTCAGTTGGTCTGGTCCTCAGTTGCTTCTCTCCTCACACTCCTGCGACTGGCACTGCTCACTCTGTCAAGGTCACACACATAGTAATGGAAAGAGAGTGTGTGTAACCATATAAAACTGCTAAAACTGAGTTGTGTGCATGCATGGGTGTGTGTGTGTGATCCTGAGTCATAGGTGCTTCAGTGTAGACTCAGCAGTATTGACATTACTCTACTCTGCAGCATACACACTTATTTAGCTTTTAGAATACTGTACAGTAGGCTACTATCTCAGATGTCCCAGGTTCAATACCTGGCATCAGAGTTGCTCACTTTAATTGTCTTTTAACACTGTTTCCTGTTTTAGTGCCGGTACTGATGCATTTGAATATTTGAGGTTCCCATTCTCCATAGCAGTCAGCACTGACCCACTTCAACCATTGATGGTCAGTCACACGTCCAATGTTGATTGACTTTGAGAGAGCAAATGACCCTTTCTAATTTATCATTTGACCATGATGTGCTCGTCGGGACTTTGACTGTAGTCTCAAGTTTAAGCTTGGGGTCAGACTTCAGGTTAGGGGTCAGAGGTTAGGGATCAAGGTCATCTGAGAGCCCTAGAAGTGGTATGTGGTTATCAATCTTCTAGCAAGCTGAATGTGAGTTCCAAGTGCTTTTAAATGGAACTCTTGTTTTCCTATTATAGTGAGCAGCATGGAGCCTGAAGTAGCAGTATGAGACTTCAACTTGTATCTTTATTCAGGCTCATGCTGTACAGTATAACGTTATGCAGAGTGAGAGTGTGTGTGGCCTGCTGCCTGGTGTGTGGGTGCGTATGCATGTATCACTGGTTGTGGACAATAACCTTGTTTGCTGTGTTTTGAAGATGAATTATTGCTCCTGAATTCAAACAATGTAACATCATTACCACTTTAACACAAACACACTGAACAGATGAACCACCGTCAGATGGAGGTCAGCAGCAAGGTAACAACCCAGGGGAATAGAAAACAAAGATCAGTGCTGCTCTTATTTCTTCTACTATTTACTGACCTGCTCCCTGGACACACAAACAAATACACACGCTCAGGCGCACACACACACACACACACACACACACACACACACACACACACACACACACACACACACACACACACACACACACATGCAGACAAACGCATAGGCTTACACACACAATTGTATAGATTAAGAATGTAGATTTGGTGTACAATTTAGTCTACACTCTTAGAAAAAATGGTTCCAAAATGGTTCTTCCGCTGTCCCCATAGGATAACCCTTTGAAGAACCCTTTTTGGTTCCAAGTATAAACCTTTTGGTTCCGGGTAGAACCCTTTTAAGATCCATGAATTTTATATTGGTTATATTTGGAACCCGAAAGAGTTCTACCTGGAACCAAAAATGGTTCTCCTATGGGGACAGCCAAATAACCATTTTAGAACCCTTTTTTCTAAGAGTGTATGACTGTGAGTTCCTAATAAACACTGCTGCTAATGCAAAAAAAATATGTATATATACGGTACCAGTCAAAAGTTTGGACACACCTACTCATTCAAAGGTTTCTTTATTTTGACTATTTTCTACATCAAAACTATGAAATAGCACATATGGAATCATGTAGTAACCAAAAAAGTTTTAAACAAGTTCTTCAAAGTAGCTACCCTTTGCCTTGATGACAGCTTTGCACACTATTGCTCAAGCTAGGCTACCTGTCGAGAGAGAGAGAGAGAGAGTAATCCCCTAGAGCTGAAGCTGTTTGTTTGTGTGTGTGTGTGTGTGTGTGTGTGTGTGTGTGTGTGTGTGTGTGTGTGTGTGTGTGTGTGTGTGTGTGTGTGTGTGTGTGTGCTTGCGTGTGTGAAATCATGTACCAATATATTCAGCCCAGGCAGGGAAAGCTGAGGCTACCCTCCATGTCAGATCCTAACCTGCATTAACCTCAAAGAGTGCCTGACACACACACATAAACACACACACACACACACACACACACACACACACACACGCACACACGTACACACACACACACACACACACACACTAACCTGTCCAATCTAAGATAGTATTAGACACATGTCCTCAGCTACAGCCTCAGGATCCAGTTGGATAAAGACATATACAGGTTATAGGTTGGATAAAGTTTGCATATGACTGATGTCCTTGATTAGCAGTTTCAATTAGTCTAAGATTGTCCTGATGATTGTGTATTTACACTCTAAATACATGATACAGAACTGCTGAGGGCTACAAATATCTGATCATATACTCTTAGAAAAAAGGGTTTATCAGCTGTTCCCATAGGAGAACCCATTTTGGTTCCAGGTAAAACCCTGTTTTGGTTCCAGGTGGAATAATTTTGGGTTCAATGTAGAACCCTATGTGGAAAGGGTTCTACATGGAACCCAAATAGTTCTACTTGGAACCAAAATAGTTCTACCTGGAACTAACAAGGGTTCTTCAAAGGGTTCACCTATAGGGACAGCCAAAGAACCCTTTTAGGTTCTAGATAGCAACGTTTTTTCTAAGAGTGTGGAATTACAGATATGATTAAATAGGATATCTCTGTATCTGATTACATTGTTTTTTATGTAATGGTGGTGAACTCCGCAGTTAGTCTCTCCTGCGGTATTTGTCTCTCCTGCGGTATTTGTCTCCTGCGGTATTTGTCTCTCCTGCTGTATTTGTCTCTCCTGCGGTATTTGACTCTCCTGCATTATTTGTCTCTCCTGCGGTATTTGTCTCTCCTGCGGTATTTGTCTCTCCTGCGGTATTTGTCTCCTGCGGTATTTGTCTCCTGCGGTATTTGTCTCCTGCGGTATTTGTCTCTCCTGCGGTATTTGTCTCTCCTGCGGTATTTGTCTCCTGCGGTATTTGTCTCTCCTGCGGTATTTGTCTCTCCTGCGTAATTTGTCTCCTGCGGTATTTGTCTCTCCTGCGGTATTTGTCTCTCCTGCGGTATTTGTCTCTCCTGCGGTATTTGTCTCCTGCAGTATTTGTCTCCTGCGGTATTTGTCTCTCCTGCGGTATTTGTCTCCTGCGGTATTTGTCTCCTGCGGTATTTGTCTCCTGCGGTATTTGTCTCTCCTGCGGTATTTGTCTCTCCTGCGGTATTTGTCTCCTGCGGTATTTGTCTCTCCTGCGTAATTTGTCTCCTGCGGTATTTGTCTCTCCTGCGGTATTTGTCTCTCCTGCGGTATTTGTCTCTCCTGCGGTATTTGTCTCCTGCAGTATTTGTCTCCTGCGGTATTTGTCTCTCCTGCGGTATTTGTCTCCTGCGGTATTTGTCTCTCCTGCGGTATTTGTCTCTCCTGCGGTATTTGTCTCTCCTGCGGTATTTCCCTTCTTCTCTGGAGCTCTCCCATACTATCCCAACATCTGAAACCTCTCTCTCCATCATTCCCACTCTCCTTCAGACCTATGGTATAATTTGAAGATGAGTGCAGTTTAATTAAATCTAAAATAAAAACTCAAATCAAATGTTATTTGTCACATGCACATGTTTAGATGTTTAGATGTTATTGCGGGTGTTAACAGTATTTTTTATTTATTTATTTATTTCACCTTTATTTAACCAGGTAGGCTAGTTGAGAACAAGTTCTCATTTGCAACTGCGACCTGGCCAAGATAAAGCATAGCAGTATGAGCAGACAACACAGAGTTACACATGGAGTAAACAATTAACAAGTCAATAACACAGTAGAAAACAAAGGGGGAGTCTATATACAATGTGTGCAAAAGGCATGAGGTAGGCGAATAATTACAATTTTGCAGATTAACACTGGAGTGATAAATGATCAGATGGTCATGTACAGGTAGAGATATTGGTGTGCAAAAGAGCAGAAAAGTAAATAAATAAAAACAGTATGGGGATGAGGTAGGTGAAAATGGGTGGGCTATTTACCAATAGACTATGTACAGCTGCAGCGATCGGTTAGCTGCTCAGATAGCTGATGTTTGAAGTTGGTGAGGGAGATAAAAGTCTCCAACTTCAGCGATTTTTGCAATTCGTTCCAGTCACAGGCAGCAGAGTACTGGAACGAAAGGCGGCCAAATGAGGTGTTGGCTTTAGGGATGATCAGTGAGATACACCTGCTGGAGCGCGTGCTACGGATGGGTGTTGCCATCGTGACCAGTGAGCTGAGATAAGGCGGAGCTTTACCTAGCATGGACTTGTAGATGACCTGGAGCCAGTGGGTCTGGCGACGAATATGTAGCGAGGGCCAGCCGACTAGAGCATACAAGTCGCAGTGGTGGGTGGTATAAGGTGCTTTAGTGACAAAACGGATGGCACTGTGATAGACTGCATCCAGTTTGCTGAGTAGAGTGTTGGAAGCCATTTTGTAGATGACATCGCCGAAGTCGAGGATCGGTAGGATAGTCAGTTTTACTAGGGTAAGCTTGGCGGCGTGAGTGAAGGAGGCTTTGTTGCGGAATAGAAAGCCGACTCTTGATTTGATTTTCGATTGGAGATGTATGATATGAGTCTGGAAGGAGAGTTTGCAGTCTAGCCAGACACCTAGGTACTTATAGATGTCCACATATTCTAGGTCGGAACCATCCAGGGTGGTGATGCTAGGCGGGCATGCGGGTGCAGGCAGCGATCGGTTGAAAAGCATGCATTTGGTTTTACTAGCGTTTAAGAGCAGTCGGAGGCCACGGAAGGAGTGTTGTATGGCATTGAAGCTTGTTTGGAGGTTAGATAGCACAGTGTCCAATGACGGGCCGAAAGTATATAGAATGGTGTCGTCTGCATAGAGGTGGATCAGGGAATCGCCCGCAGCAAGAGCAACATCATTGATGTATACAGAGAAAAGAGTCGGCCCGAGAATTGAACCCTGTGGCACCCCCATAGAGACTGCCAGAGGACCGGACAGCATGCCCTCCGATTTGACACACTGAACTCTGTCTGCAAAGTAATTGGTGAACCAGGCAAGGCAGTCATCCGAAAAACCGAGGCTACTGAGTCTGCCGATAAGAATATGGTGATTGACAGAGTCGAAAGCCTTGGCAAGGTCAATGAAGACGGCTGCACAGTACTGTCTTTTATCGATGGCGGTTATGATATCGTTTAGTACCTTGAGTGTGGCTGAGGTGCACCCGTGACCGGCTCGGAAACCAGATTGCACAGCGGAGAAGGTACAGTGGGTTACATCAGTACCCTGTTCACAGCCAGACACACACATGCGCACACACACACACACACCTTTATTTGTCTAGGAAAGAGAAACGAGGCCTCTTGAAAAGTTCTCTATCTTATGTTTTGGAAAGGACAACTCAGTGCAATTAAGCATGATAAATGGATGATGGAGGGAGGAGAGATGTAGGGAGGAGTGGGGGATTGAGCGAGAGAAAGAGAGAGCGAGAGAGAGATGAAATGAAATCATATGTGAAGAAAGAACTCTTCCCTTGTTTCTTTCTTTCTCTCTATGTTGTGAGACAGAAGTGACCCAGATCAGTCTGTATGGGTCTCCGCACTCCTCACACATCGTTGGCTGTAACGGATTGACTGACAGAGACAGTGGAGTAGCATAATAAAAAATCCCCATAAAAATCAAAATGTTTAAGCTAGAGATATTTTTTTATTTTATTGGATGTGCCGATGTCGCACTTCCTCATCTACGATGAAAGGTGACAGAACTAGAATGGTGTTAATCAGACCATGAGACATCCCGAAAATCGGTCTTCTCGCAAAATTGTCTGTAGCTTCCGAAAGATTGACTATTATGACTATTGTGGAAAGGTGAGACTCTCACAAACACGTAGATGTGGGTTGTTTTTCTGAAGGTCCCCCGGGTACCAGTTGAAAAAATAAATGGAAGTACTTTATATATGGAGACTGTTTAGTGTCAAAAATAAGGGGTTAAATACATGTAATAAATAAATAAATAAATGTTTTCTTATATCTCTTCAGAAAAAACTTCCCTTAGATTATTTGGGGGGGGGGACTATCTGTTGTTCCATGTAGTGAATCTGTTATTCAATGCGTTTGTTTGAGCTAATAGCAGTGAGAATCAAATGTTTTCATCAAAATAATTTGTGTATATATATATTTTTCTTTATCAAATAGCAAAATGATCCTTGGTATGACCTTAAAACAATTCCATATATCTTAGTAGAATTGGACCCAAATGGAAAGGAAATCACAAAAACCATCAGAGTTGTAGACTTGTGTGGTAAATCTACCAACCAGGCATGTTACAAAAACGTTGGGACATGTACACAAGGTCCTCTAAACTATCACATGCAGTATAACACCGAGCCTAATTGGGGTCAACGGCATTTTGTAAGATTGCTGGCATGGCCCCCAGGGACCAGATCTGTGGTGTCTCCGTATCGAAATCTTTTCATGTTGCATATATTTATCTCTATTAAATTTGTTGAATCATCTTTTTTAAAGCCTTCAAAACTGTAACATTGTATTGCCAACAATGGTGTTTTTGTAATCACAAAGTGAATGATTGAGTCAAAGTTTGCGGCAAAATACTATCTCTCCTTGGAGATGCCTTGTGTGTGTTTCTATGAAGGCTATTTAAATGCTCATCCCAGTGTGTGTGTGTGTGTGTGTGTGTGTATGTTTTTGTGTGTCTGTGTGTGTCTGTGTGTGTCTGTCTGTGTGTGTGTTAAGCATTCTAATGAGTCTGTGCCTAGACGTGTCCCAGATCTGCATTACCCTGAGGAAATCTATCGTGTTTTTACGGATCATTTATCACCAAGGTTATCACAGCTTTTTATGTGTGTGTGGGTGTGTGTGTGTGTGTGTGTGAGCTGCATTGTGGTAATTTCTCTCCCTTTAATTATTTCCCCCCTCACCCCATCTCCCTCTCTTCTACGTCACCCTCATTCTTTCTTTCCTTCACCTTTCCCTCTCCTCCATTCTTCCCTCTTCTAAACTCTTTCTCTCCCCATCCCTGTCTCCTACTGCCTTAATGCTCTTCTCTTGCTCCCCCATCGCTCCATTTCTTTACCCCCCCTTACCATGTCTGTTTTCTTTCCCTTTCTCCAGATGAGGGTCAGACAGTGTGCCAGGGGCCTCCGGAAGTGTCTGGGCAGCGGCTGGCTGAGGTGGGCATGCAGCTGAGGGCAGACTGCCACCAGGGCCTGGGTTACTGGGACTATCTGTTCTTTATCGCTATTGGCTTTGTCATCTTCAGTGCTGGCACCGTGTCGGCATGGGTGATGGGTGTCCTCATGGTGCTGTACGAGAGATACAACAAGAGGAAGGGGGAAGACATGGACAGTGATGACGAGGAGGAGAGACATATGGGTGGAGGGATGATGGGGGGAGGGCATCAGGGGAACGGGGATCTGAATAAGGCTGGCATGCAGGTGTGAGTGCGGGATGTGAGCAGCTGGAAGAGAATAAAATTAAAAAAGGCAGAAGAGAAAGCAGAGAGGATACATTACAAGGAGCAATGGAGTGATGGAAGGACACTGAAGAAAAGAAGGAGGAAAGAAGAGGGATGGAGAGATGAGAATAAAGGACACTGGGACCTTGGACTCTGTAGAGTGACAGTCCTGTTCTGACTGGGTGTCTCCAAGTGGAAGAGAACAGGACAGACATTATACCCTGTGTGTGTGTGTGTGTGTGTGTGTGTGTGTGTGTGTGTGTGTGTGTGTGTGTGTGTGTGTGTGTGTGTGTGTGTGTGTGCGTGCGTGCGTGCGTGCGTGCGTGCGTGTAAGTGTGTGTAAGTGTGTGTAAGTGTGTCTGTGCGAGTGCGAGAGAGCAACAAGGGGGGATAAGCCTTCCACTTCAGGACTACAGAGTGACTTCTGAACTATTAAGAGCAATAAGCCCCCCACTGTTACACACACACACACACACACTCACACTCACACTCACACTCACACTCACACTCACACTCACACTCACACTCACACACACACTGCTAGTTTGGTTTCTCTGGTGATGCAATAATAAGAGTGAGTTACCCTCCATTCAATGTTATGCGCTTGTTTGAGAAAAGCACTATGAATTCTAATAATTATTATGGGGAAGGACACACAGATAAACACATAGTATTTAGGTCTACAATAGGTTAGGTTCATATTCTAGTCCAGCCAGGGGTGAAAGTAGAAAGTAGAACTTAATGAGCCTCCTATTTTTTTAATGTTTTGGGCCTAATCATAGAATTACATATAGAACCCCTTTTAATTCAATAGGACCTCTGTGGGCCTACTCGTAAAGATTTGTCATTTAGCTTTTAAAATGTATCACCTTTTATAGTGGCATAAACACAACCAGTCATGATGTTTTCATCTGATTGTCAAACAGTCACTTCAAAGGGCTCCTTCACTAGGCTCCCCGCGCACGTTCATCCACTCACAGCATATTTCCATCCTCAAAACAGTGGTGAATGGAAAGAGATATCCGTTACACAAAACAACAAAAAGTGTAATGACATTTGACGACTGTCATTAGGCGGAATTTATGCGTCCACTTTCAGTGTTCTCGTCGATCCACATCGCATTTTGGAGCGTAGGCTACACCACCCGTTTTCAAGTGCATTCGCTCATTTTTATGCCTCTGATATACGGTATTGATAAATAATGGTGTAGTAGCCGACAGTTTTCATGACATTTTGTTTGAAGTATTGTGACAGGCTTATGCTTTACCGGTACACTATTTATTTTGCCTTGATGTCGTACCGGACCGCACCACCTTACTTTCACCCCTGAGTCCAGCCTAGTTATAGCTACTGTAACTGGGGCAGAACCATCAGACTGCATCTCTCTCACCAGGGGGAACAAGTGATTCATAGGTCTAGACTAACCCTGACCTTCCACTCTCTGCCTTCTGTCCACCTCAAACAATTAGTACAGAGCGCACACACGAGAGTAGTGTTTGAGTGTTTGTTAGCCAGATCATTTCTAGCTGACTAAACTCAACTCCATGGTGAAGAAAGTTCCTGATCAACTCCACCAACGGAGTTGAGCAGAGACCAGGCTTTGTTGAATACAGGAATTCAGCTTGTACCTACAGTATGTTTGTCCTCTGCAGTTGCATGCCTTTCCATGTTTGCTCAATAAACGTTAATCAAATGCAACCACCGCCTCTTTGCTCCTTGCTGTTGCTCTAAGACGGGCAAACTGAGCACATGCCAATTGAATCTCAACAAGGATACAGTCGGTGGTTGTATTTGATTGACGATTTATTAAAAAGTATGGATCTCAGCAAACAAAAAAAGGCACGCATCTACAGAGGACAAACAAGGTAAGCGTTCCATATTTGTTCTTTTTTGAAGTATTGACCTTGGGCAAATCGATGTAGTCAGAGCTGAATTCCACAAAGCCTGGTCTCAACAGAAACTTCCTCCACCATGGAGTTGAGTTTAGTCAGATGGGTTATTTCCAGTGAAGTTGATGAGAGCATCAGTGTGTGGGTCTATATGTGGGCGTGGAGCATTAGGAGGATATCAGCATTATTTTTTATAGTGGGGTGGGGGGGGGGGTTAATTTGTAATCACACTCCATGTCCCTGCCTACTGAGATGCATCCACACTGACACGCACGCACGCACACACACACACACACACACACACACACACACACACACACACACACACACACACATACACACACACACACATACACACACACACACACACACACACACACACCCACACACACACACACACACACACACACACACACACACACACACACATACAGAGAATCCTCTCAAGGGCACAGCTAAATTCAGACCCTTAGGTCTAGGAACATTAGCACCCCTCCTTCCATCTGTTTTTCCATCTCTGTCTCCATCCCTCTACATTCAGGAGACAAGTCCTTAGCTGTCACTACATGCACACACGCAAGCACAAGAAACAAGCAGGCACTCAAGCAAATAGACACGCACACATTCATGCACACACACAGACACACACAGACACACACACACACACACACACACAAACACACACACACACACACACACAAACACACACACACACACACACACACACACACACACACACACACACACACACACACACACACACACACACACACACACACACAGATACACAGCTAAACTGTCAGATCTTTAGCTGGTCATTATCAGATGATGTACTTAGGAGCAGCTAAACCGTCTCGACAGACCCACAGCCTCAAGACAGATGAAACTGCTGTTAAGATGTCTGTCCCATGTACTTTATGACCTTACTTCAAACACACATATACCACAAACAAACACACACGCTGCAGCCATCTCATCTGTTGAATGATGAGATGGCCCGTAGGACATATCTGCTGCTCAGTCTGGATACAGGGGGGTGTTGGGTGTTCTGTTGTGATGCAGAGAGGGCCAGGAGGGGTACGTGTTAACCCGTAAGATGACAGAGCAGGGTATAAATATGACCACTGAAAGAGAAACAGGATCAGGGGGATTCAGGTTGTGTAAGGGGTGTAAGATGTGGATGGGGTGTTTAAGGGGTGAAGGGCCCAATGGCTGGGATGGAAACAGAACAGGGGGTCCTGAAAGGGCATGTAGAGTGTGTGTGTGGGTAGGTGTGTTTACAGATGGAAGGCTGGGGTGTGTATATATGTGTGTCTGTGTGAGGGTTCTCTCTCTGTTACAGAACTGTTTTTGGCAAGCGAGTCACCGTCGCCAAGGGCAATGTTCTAGAATCTTGCTGATGTCCGCAACTGACCAATAAGAGCAGGGAGGGTGCACCCCGTAGATTCTGGAACCCCCTGTCATCCCAAGAAATCTGTGTGTGTGTGTGTGTGTGTGTGTGTGTGTGTGTTTACGTGTGTATGTGTGTGTACGTGTGTGCATGTTGTAACCTCAGCCAAGGTCCTGTGAGTGTATCATTGTGCATGGTTGACTCAGGGGTGCGGGGGTTGGTATTTTAAACAGCCTTCAACATTCATGCATTCAGTGTTGTGGAACGTCATGATCTTGCTGTAAGTTGGCCATCAGATGAAGGCTGCATCTCAATAGTCTACAGGGGCTTCCTCTCCTCATCTCATCTCCTTCAAATGCATTAGTGTTTCCCTATAGGGCAATGTTTCCCAAACTCGGTCCTGGGGACCAGAAGGGTGCACGTTTTGTTTTTTGCCATAGCACTACACAGCTGATGCAAATAATCATCTCATCATTTAGTTTTCATTATTTGAATCAGCTGTGTAGTGCTAGGGAAGGGGGGGGGGGGGGGAAGTGCACCCCTTGGGGTCCCCAGGGCCGAGTTTGGGAAACACTGCTATAGGGCTTGAAATGAAGGAGAGGAGACAAGACAATCTGTACTGTAAACATTTGAAATGCACGCAAGGAGAGCAGTCATAGAAACAGATTACTGATTTTATAGTCCCTAAAGTTTCCAAACCCAGAAGCATCTTATAGTCATGAACCAGTGTACTGGCTCAGGGCTGTGTGTGTGTGCGTGTGCGTGTGCGTGTGTGTGTGTTGTGCTGAGACGTCCTGTATGTGCTAAACTACAGAGCTAACTCCAACTGTGAGGACAGCATCAGATCGCAGCAGAGCCAGAGTCTTATAGCAACAAGCTCTCACAGCCTCACATCATAATTAGACGTTCATCCATGTTTCTCAAAAGTGACGTCTTTAAGGTTAAGTTTAGGCATTAACTCTGAAAATGTTCTATATCTGGATTTGAACTTGCAACCTTTAGAACCAGATGTTTACGCCCATCCGCCATCCCCGTCCCCAACGCCCTAGCAAAACAAAACCGAAACCTACTTGAAGGTAACAGCGCTCATTGTTTCCCCTAGAGACCGGTTTCCACGTCATCTCCCGACGTCCTCAGACATGGATGGACGTCGAATACTGACATGTATTACGGGTGACCCACATGCTTATTGAGACTAAGGTCCACACATACACCAAGAGGCACGCACACACACAAGTCTTAAAGCTCTGTTCGGCTCTAAATAATTTATTGTGCTGGTCACAGTCTATCGATCACATGCCCCTGTTCTGCACACACACACCGGGGGGTTGCAGAATTAGACACACACACAAACACACTAGGGCTTCGTCGCTTCACAGACCTCTGTCCCATAATGAGCTCGTCCAGACAGAGAAGACAATGCAGATATGAGAAGACACCCGGGGGAGAGCCCAGTGTGTGTGTGTGTGTGTGTGTGTGTGTGTGTGTGTGTGTGTGTGTGTGTGTGTGTGTGTGTGTGTGTGTGTGTGTGTGTGTGTGTGTGTGAGAATGAGTGTCCAGTCTGTTCTGCAGTGGGCCGGTTTCAGGCTGTCCACTGAACCATCACTATACCAGTTGGACACACACACACACTGCTAGCGTATCTCTCACTCTCTCTCTCTGTGTATATACACTAGCAGTCAAAAGTTTGAACACACCTACTCATTCAAGGGTTTTTCTTTATTTTAACTATTTTCTACGTTCTAGAATAATAGTGAAGACATCAAACCTATGAAATAACACATTTGGAATCATGTAGTAACTAAAATAGTGTTAAACAAATCTAAATATATTTTAGATTTTTGATTCTTCAAAGTAGCCACACGTTTTGTTCAAATAGCCCTTACACAGCCTGGAGTTGTGTTGGGTCGTTGTCCTGTTGGGATGGGATGGCATATCACTGCAGAGTTCTGTGGTAGCCATGCTGGTTAAGTCTAAATAAATCACTGACAGTGTCACCAGCAAAGCACCCCCACACCATCACAACTCCTCCTCCATGCTTCACGGTGGGAACAACACATGGAGAGATCATCTGCTAAAACTTCTTAGGGATAGCCCCCTTTTTTTCAATTTTCGCCTAAATGTCATACCCAAATCTAACTGCCTGTAGCTCAGGCCCTGAAGCAAGGATATGCATATTCTTGCTACCATTTGAAATGAAACACTTTGAAGTTTGTGGAAATGTGAATTGAATGTTGGAGAATATATCACAATAGATCTGGTAGAAGAAAATACAAATAAAAAAACAACCACCACCTTTGAAATGCAACAGAAAGGTCATAGTTCTAGCCATCACTCTGGTTGTAATTCCGATAATGTATAGTATATGTATAGTATATGTGCAAAGTTTCAGATAGATAACTTGAAGTATGAGTGAACTACAAGACTTTTAGTGTGAAGTCCCCAGGTACATTTGGGCAAATCGTGAAGGAGACATTCGCATTCATATTATATTTTTCTACAAGAATATCATCAAATCTGTATACTCGGACTTGGACTTTCCAAGTATTAGTAGCCATATTATAAGTTCAACATTTGAAAAACAACTAGTTTTCATAACTTCATAAATCTGAATATCCTTATAATTTTTGTCCAAAATGAAAAGGCATGCTGTCGTACAAGGTTAGTAGCACATTTTACGACATATACATGGTTTCAAGTAAAGCCCAGCTCTTTGGTTATCTAGCTAGCTTTGTTTGACCCCGATTGGTGCTTATTTGACAAAGATACAGTGTTGTTCAGGTGATGACCGCCCGCGTCATTGGCGTGCCATGAAGGAGGTGAATTTGGAGGTGAATTTATCAAACCTATCGTGGTGAAAAAAGTGTTTTGTTGTTAGGAGCTCTTCTCAAACAATAGCATGGCATTTTTTCGCAGTAATAGCTACTATCTAGGAAATTGGATAGTGCAGTTATATTAACAATAATTAAATAATAAGTTTACAGACAATATAAGACACTTATATGTACCGACATTTGTTGTTTCTCTAAAATCTGCGATCTTGACATAACTATTGTCAATTACTCGTGTTCTTGCCCCAACAAGTCTCTTCTTATTATTGGTGTCCTTTAGTAGTAGAAACTCTGGGTCTTCCTTTCCTGTGGCGGTCCTCATGAGAGCCAGTTCCATAATAGCACTTGATGGTTTTTGCGACTGCAATTGAAGAACCTTTCAAAGTTATTGAAATTTTCCGTATTGACTGACCTTCATGTCAAAGTAATGATGGACTGTCTTTTCTCTGCTTATTTGAGCTGTTCTTGCCATAATATGGACTTGGTCTTTTACCAAATAGGGCCATCTTCTATATACCACCCCTACTGTAACAGCTTTCTTCTGTGGACGAAGGATCGGACCAAAGCGCAGCGTGGTTAGTGTTCATCATGTTTAATAAAGACAATAAACGGGAACATTACAAAACAACAAATGTGGAAAAACCAAAACAGTTCTGTTTTGTGCAGACACACGAAAACAGAAGACAACCTCCCTCAAAAAACCCAACACAAAACAGGCTACCTAAATATGGTTCCCAATCAGAGACAATGACTAACACCTGCCTCTGATTGAGAACCATATCAGGCCAAACATAGAAATGGGAAAACTAGACACACAACATAGAATGCCCACTCAGCTCACATCCTGACCAACACTAAAACAAAGAAAACACAAAAGAACTATGGTCAGAACGTGACACCTACCTTGTCACAACACAACTGATTGGCTCAAACGCATTAAGAAGGAAAGAAATTCAACAAATGAACTCTTAACAAGAATCCCAAATATAAAATATATTTTGATTTGTATAATACTTCTTTGTTTACTACATGATTCCATATGTGTTATTTCATAGTTTTGATGTCTTCACTATTATTCTACAATGTAGAAAATAGTAAAAATAAAGAAAAACCCTTGAATGAGTAGGTGTGTCCAAACTTTTGACTGGTATATATATATATATATATATATATATATATATATATATATATATATATATATATATATATATCCACTGCCCAGTGTTAAGTCTGCTACTCTGAGAGGCTTTAATACCTCACACCTCTTCTTTATCTCTCTCCCACTATCCCTCTCTTTATCTCTCCTTCTGTGTTCATCTCTCTCTCTCCACAGCTGTGTGTGTGTGTGTGTGTGTGTGTGTGTGTGTGTGTGTGTGTGTGTGTGTGTGTGTGTGTGTGTGTGTGTGTGTGTGTGTGTGTGTGTGTGGGCAGTATCAAAGCTTGAGTATGAAGCACAGAAAACATCTAATGCAATAAGTAAACTCTTTCTTCCAGAGTGTGAGCTCACACACACACATACACACACACATACATAGGTAGAATATCTACACGCATTTACAGTGCCTTGCGAAAGTATTCGGCCCCCTTGAACTTTGCGACCTTTTGCCACATTTCAGGCTTCAAACATAAAGATATAAAACTCTATTTATTTTGTGAAGAATCAACAACAAGTGGGACACAATCATGAAGTGGAACGACATTTATTGTATATTTCAAACTTTTTTAACAAATCAAAAACTGAAAAATTGGGCGTGCAAAATTATTCAGCCCCTTTACTTTCAGTGCAGCAAACTCTCTCCAGAAGTTCAGTGAGGATCTCTGAATGATCCAATGATCCATATCCAGGTGTTAGAATGGCCAAGTCAAAGTCCAGACCTGAATCCAATCGAGAATCTGTGGAAAGAACTGAAAACTGCTGTTCACAAATGCTCTCCATCCAACCTCACTGAGCTCGAGCTGTTTTGCAAGGAGGAATGGGAAAAAATGTCAGTCTCTCGATGTGCAAAACTGATATAGACATACCCCAAGCGACTTACAGCTGTAATCGCAGCAAAAGGTGGCGCTACAAAGTATTAACTTAAGGGGGCTGAATAATTTTGCACGCCCAATTTTTCAGTTTTTGATTTGTTAAAAAAGTTTGAAATATCCAATAAATGTTGTTCCACTTCATAATTGTGTCCCACTTGTTGTTGATTCTTCACAAAAAAATAGAGTTGTATATCTTTATGTTTGAAGCCTGAAATGTGGCAAAAGTTCGCAAAGTTCAAGGGGGCCGAATACTTTCGCAAGGTACTGTACTCTCTCACACACCTGTGTGAAAGCAAAACATAACTTTTGCTCTGGTTTACACATACTTCTATTTTGACTCTATGTTAAGCACATACATACACACACATACACACACATACACACACATACACACACATACACACACATACACATACATACACACACACACACACATACACACACACACATACACACACATACACAAACATACACATACACACACATACACACACATACACAAACATACACACACATACACACACATACACACACATACACAAACATACACATACATACACACACATACACACACATACACAAACATACACACACATGCACACACATACACTTTACACGGCATACCAGTCTGACATGTGCTGTTGTGTGAGTACAGGAAAATATACTGTAGTTGTTCGGCAGGTATCCTTCTGGTTGCATGTCCTTGAATCGGGCCTCAGTGGAAAGCGGAGGAAGAAGCGAGAGAGAATAGGAGAGACTAGAGGAGCCACTATGAACATTCACAATGTACTGCAGCATTAAAACGGGGGAAATGAACATCCATTTACGTAAAAGTGATTTCAACTAAATGATATCATGTCATGAAATAGCACATTTGGTTTCTACAGTGCGAACCTGAGTATGGACAGGGGATAGAGGGAGGAGAGAGAGAGGATAATGGATGGTGTTATGGAGGCTGGAGACAGTTGTCTCTTCATTATGTTAAAAGTGACACACACACATACAGCAGCTTCAACTGCTAACACCTCAACGGTTCTTTGACAGGCCTACAGAAACTTCTTGTCACACTGGCAGTTTCCAACCTGAACACACACACTCTGTCCTTACCAGTAGAAACCAGTACCCACATACACGTACACACGTACACACGTACGTACACGAACATACACTACTGTAATACTGTATGACTCCACACAGGACTGTCTTTTGTCTACAGCGGTTCCGGCTATTTAAAACTGCAGTAACTTATATTAAGTCCTATTGTATCTTTGACTATTATTAAAGGATAGACTCTGATGTTTGTGGATGACGTTTTCTGTTGTTTCTTAACCCATTTAATCCCATGGGTCACAATAGTGACAACACAAAGCTTTAGTACTCTAGAGAAGTTGTACTTATAAACAAATGTGTCATATGTTATTCTTTATCGACGTGTCTAGTATCATTTAGAGAAGTTTTATATGATTTCTCAAAATGGTCGCAATACCACAATCATATTTCTGCAATGTGCACTTGTACAGACAGATTTGGCACCAGAAGTCTAACAGTCTAAAAAAAAACAACGGAGCGGCTGCGGATCCAAATTCTCTGGAACCGTCTTCCCAACAGCTAATAGTCAGAAGCTTCTGCACATGTGCTGGATTCTCTACTTTTACTCACAGTCTCTGCTCTACTCTTTTGGCTACCCTGGCAAATGTCAGTGATGAATGGAGAATGGTGCTAATAAAATTAGATCAAAGTGGAATCAATGTCTGCTAGTATTCTAGGCTACATAACACAACTGGCAAGAGATTTTAGGAGGATTGTGCAAGTGGTCACATTTTTCTCTCATACGGCCAAAACTCAAATCAAATACGCCAAATACAACTGGTGTAGACTTTACCGGGACTTGCAGAGTTTAATAATACAAATAAAATAAGAAGAATAAAATAACAATATAAACTTTCTGTACAAAAAAGGATAAGCACGATAAAAGTCACTATATAGCACACTAGGGTTGGAACTCGTCAGATGTCGACCTTCTCCATCGGCACCATTCAACAGCGCCCTCCAGTATAGGCAAAATATGTGCTTTGATTGAAAAAAACAACACAGGTAGCCTATGCCAGGGGTTTTCAAACCTGTCCTTGGGGACCCTCAGCCATTCCAAGTATTTTAACTTTTCAAAGCTAGCACACCTGAATCAACTTGTCTACTAAGTACAAGCCCTTGGTTAGGGTTTTGTCTATAAGGGATACAGCTTTTGTCAAAATTGACTTTTCGTAGCAGGTTTAGGAGAACTTACACAGCAGGTTAGGATAATTAAAGTAACAGGTTAGGATAATTAGGTTAAGGTTAGGAAAAGGATTATGGTTAGCTAAAATAAAATAAAAATGCAACTTTTGATGTCAATTTGACAGAAGCTGTATCCCATCTAGACATGACCTTTGTTAGGTGACTCAGGTGTGCTAGTTCAGGGCTACAAAAAAATTGTGAAACGTCTGGGGGTTCCCAACCGCTGGCATACGCTACAGCTTGTTAACAACATCTGTTCTAAAATTCCCTCACAGTACATAATTCAAAACAACACTGTAGAAACAACACTGCACATAAATCAAATCAAATGTTATTGGTCACATAAACATATTTAGTAGATTTTATTATGGGTGTAGAGAAATGCTTGTGTTCCTAGCTCCAACATAGACAGAAAAGTGCATAGTTTTACCACAACACAGTAGTCTGAAACTCTTTTGTAGGCAACTTCGGGCAAGTCGCATTATGCTGGTTTGCAAAGTTATATGTAATTCCTATTGGAATCCAGCCAGAGTTAGGATATCCAAAAATGTGAACTTTTGCAACCTGCATTTAGAATGACTTCCAAGGTAGGGAAACATGATAAAAGATACTACCTAAACCATCTAAATAGGAACAACCATCTCAGTAACGGGTGCAATTAGTCAACCTACTAACAGATTGGCTTCGTTTTGTCATGTATGTTATTTCTCTTTGTGTAGCATAAAATCAACCAATCAATGTGCATGCAAAAACACACATTAAAACAAGCGATTCTAAAAATCAACTTGCCATACAGCATGCTGGGAAATATGATAATGATGTGCATGGTTTTTGAGAGTGTGTGATGATCGCATCTTAATCAAAATATTGGGTAAACATTTTTTTTGAACCATTTATAGATTATCTGTACATGGACCCTAAAAGGTACAGAACAGAACCATGTGAGATGACATGTGTAGCACTGAAAATACATTAAAGCCCAAAAAGCTGATCTACTCCCTAAAAAAACTTTTTCTGAAAGTGTGGGTAATTAGGTTTAGGTGGGTAAGTGGACTGAGGTATACAGTGTATAGAGATGGAGGCTGGGGAATAGGGTTAAATGTCTGTTCATTGTGCTATAGCCAGAGCACTGTATGTTCCCATTGGTCACAATTATGACCGAGAATAAAACATACTTTTTCACACATTTTTCAATATTATTTCTCAAAAAGCAGTATGGATTACATGTAAGTGTTACTAATGGCATAATGTTTGCATAGTGGCATGTCTGGAATAAAATTGGGGACTTGAATGTGAAACAACCACTATGTCAGCCCAATTTGGGGAGGGAGGGAGAGCAAGACAGGGGAGTGAGGGAGGGAGAGAGGGAAAAGGGAGAGAGGGAAGGGGCGAGTGAACAGAGTGCAGAGGGGTGATCGATTTAGCCTCTTTGTCAACAACCTGGCACTGGAGAGAATAAGAGAGAGACAGGGAGGGAGGGAGGGAAAATGAGGTGGAAATGAAAAAGGGGAGATAGACATGGAGAGAACAAGGGGCAGAGTGGCGGCAGAGAGAGAGAGAGAGAGAGACAGGGAGGGAGGGAGGGAGGGAAGATGAGGAGGAAATGAAAAAGGGGAGAGAGACACGGGGAGAACAAGGGGCAGAGTGGCGGCAGAGAGAGAGAGAGAGAGAGAGAGCGGTGGGAAGTTGAGGCCTTGCTCTTTTGTCTATTGGCTGTTGGCTGCCAACTCTATTCTCTGCCCCGTTATGAAGGTTTATGAGAGAGGCGAGTGTGGGGAGGGAGAGAGAGAGCTGGGATTGATGCTATATTTTTATCCCATAATAATAATCATAAAGGTGGTGGGAGGAACTGCTGTCCTCAGTGTGGTATGTACTGATGCACTCATCCCTCTGTCTCTCCATCCTTATCTCTATCTTACCCTCGCTCTGTTCTTCTCACTCTCTGTCTCTCTCTCTCTGTGTATCTGTATTGATACCTTTACTGCACCAAATGGACTCTCCCTCAAACTATAAACCCAGTCACCCCTTATCTCCTCCCCCTCTCCCCCTCTCCCCCTCTCACTGTCGATCTCTCTCTCACACACACAATCTCACTCTCTCTCTTGTCTTTCTCCTAGCGCTGATCGATTAACTGAAATATCTGTTATTTTTTCCTTTTTAAATAACTAATTAACCAACGTTGGTTTATTATTTGAATTGCATTTAGTTCGTTATTTTCCTGTGAGCTCAATATGCACATTGCACAGTTTCTCTACATATAAATCAGATCCAGACTGAACTGTGCGATGTACTGTGGTAGGGAGTTGTAGTTTCCCACAGGCCAATATTCTCCATAGTTTAGCACATAAACGTGGTAATTAACTACAATGACCATAATCCATTGAGCATCTACTTGTCCGGTCTGTATTTCTTTTACACCTGCTACTAAAGAGACAAAAGAACGTGCGACCTTGAGGTGATATAGAGAGCAGCTGTTGCTGCTGTTGTTGTTACAGCATTCAACCCACATTATGCATAGTGCATTTAATGTACAGTGACAAGAAAACGTATGTGAACCCTTTGGAAATACCTAGATTTCTGCATAAATCGGCCATAAAATTTGATCTGATCTTCATCTAGGTCACAACAATCCCTTGGATTTAATAACTGGTTGACCCTCCTTTGGCAGCAATAACCTCAACCAAATGTTTTCTGTAGATGCAGATCAGACCTGCATAATGGTCAGGAGGAATTGTGGACCATTCCTCTTTTACAAAACTGTTTCAGTTCAGCAATGTTCTTGGGATGTCTGGTGTGAACTGCTCTCTTGAGGTCATACCACATCATCTCAATCGGGTTGAGGTCAGGACTCTGACTGGTCCACTCCAGAAGGCCTATTTTCTTCTGTTGAAGCCATTGTTGATTTAGATTTTCTGTTGTTGATGTTCTTCTGCGTTTTGGGTCGTTGTCCTGTTGTATCACCCAACTTCTGTTGAGCTTCAATTGGCGGACAGATAGCCGAACATTCTCCTGCAATATGTCTTGATAAACTTGGGAATTCATTTTTCCGATGATAGCGAGCTGTCCAGGCCCTGAGGCAGCAAAGCAGCCCCAAACCATGATGCTCCCTCCACCATACTTTACAGTTGGATGAGGTTTTGATTTTGGTGTGCTGTTCCTTTTTTTCTCCACACATAGTGTTGTGTTTTCCTTCCAACCAACTCAACTGTAGTTTCATCTGTCCACAGAATATGTTGCCAATAGCGCTGTGGAACATCCAGATGCTCTTTTGCAAACTTCAGACGTGCAGCAATGGTTTTTTTGGACAGTGGTGGCTTCTTCCGTGGTGTCCTCCCATGAACACCATTCCTGTTTAGTGTTTTACGTATCGTAGACTCGTCAACAGAGATGTTAGCATGTTTCAGAGATTTCTGTAAGTCTTCAGCTCGAACTCTAGGATTCTTCTTAACCCCATTGAGCATTCTGCGCTGTGCTCTTGCAGTCATCTTTGCAGGACGGCCACTCCTAAGGAGAGTAGAAACAGTGCTGAACTTTCTCCATTTATAGACAATTTGTCTTATCATAGACTGATGAACATCAAGGCTTTTAGAGATACTTTTATAACTCTTTCCAGCTTTATGCAAGTCAACAATTCTTAATCTTAGGTCTTCTGAGATCTTATTTGTTCGAGGCATGGGTCACATCAGGCAATGCTTCTTGTGAATAGCAAACTCAAATTTGGTGAGTGTTTTTTATAGGGCAAGGCAGCTCTAACCAACATCTCAATCTTGTCTCATTGATTGAATTCCAGGTTAGCTGACTCCTGACTCCAATTAGCTTTTGGAGAAGTCATTAGCCTAGGGGTTCACATACTTTTTCCAACCTACACTGTGAATGTTTAAATTATGTATTCAATATAGACAAGAAAAATACAATAATTTGTGTGTTATTAGTTTAAGCACACTATGTTTGTCTATTGTTGTGACTTAGATGAAGATCAGATCAAATTTGATGACCAATGTATGCTGAAATCCAGGTAATTCCAAAGGGTTCACATACTTTTTCTTGCCATTGTAAAACAAAAAAAAATATCAAAACTGAAATCTGTGATTAGTTTTTTTTATAACAGACTTCAAAAAACATTAACCATGCAGCAATACTTTCTCCCATTGTCTCTCTCTACGCCTCTCTTTTTTTCTCCATCTATCTATTTCACTGCAGTTATTTGGACCTCATTCAGATTTCTGAGTCTCCCTCCCTTCCTTTTCACCTTTCCTTGTCACTCTTTTCTTTCTTTTTTTACTATTGTATAGCTTTAATATGAGGTAAACAATACATTGAGGCTTCAATTGCAACTCTATAATAGAAGAAACCAAGCAAACCCCCATGACGGGCACCTTGTCTTTCTTTCTTTCCTCTCTCTCTCTCTCTCCTCTCATCCCTCTCTTTGGCAGCATCTGTGTTTTTATTATCTAGCGTCACCTGCACCAGGATGGGTCAGACACTGCAGTGGATCTTCCTCCATCCCCCTCCTCTCTCTCTCTCACACACACACACACACACACACACACACACACACACACACACACACACACACACACACACACGCACGCACGCACGCACGCACGCACGCACGCACGCACGCACGCACACACACACACACACTACCACACACACACACACACGCACACACGCACACACACACACACAAACACGTGTGTGTTGTGTGTGTGTGTGTGTGTTTGTGTGTGTGTGTGTGTGTGTGTGTGTGTGTGTGTGTGTGTGTGTGTGTGTGTGTGTGTGTGTGTGTGTGTGTGTGTGACTATGTGCATGCGTTTGTTTGTGTGTGTATGTGTGTGTGTGTGTGTGTGTGTGTGTGTGTGTGTGTGTGTGTGTGTGTGTGTGTGACTATGTGCATGCGTTTGTTTGTGTGTGTGTGTGTGTGTGTGTGTGACTATGTGCATGCGTTTGTTTGTGTGTGTGTGTGTGTGTGTGTGTGTGTGTGTGTGTGTGTGTGTGTGTGTGTGTGCATGTTTGTTTGTTTGTTTGTGTCGTGGCCCATTGTCAGTGTGTTATGTATCACTGAGAATGTTAGCTGTAAGGGAAGAGAGAAGACCAGACATGATGAGTCAATGCCAGAGAACACCAGGCCTGGGATGTGCTGCCAGCTCCCAGGAACCTAAAAAAATCCTGACAGCTGGATGTGTCACCAGGGCAGAGACATAACAAAGACAGGGCTACGTCTCTACAGTCTAACATTGACCTCTCCTTTCCTCTGCTCTGCTCTCCTCTCATCTCTCCTCTCCTCTGCTCTCCTGTACTCTGCACTCCTCTCCTCTCCTCTCCTCTCCTCTCCTCTCCTCTCCTCTCCTCTCCTCTCCTCTCCTCTGCTCTCCTCTCCTCTCCTCTGCTCTGCTCTCCTCTCCTCTCCTCTCCTTCTTCCCTTCCTCTGCACTCATTTGAAAGAACTGAACAGCAAAGTCCTGGTAAGCACACCCATCAAATTGTTTCCTACTTGCCTATATTTTAAAATCGGTGCAAGGAAAGAAAGCCACGATAGACTATTGAGACAAAGGAGAGGAAAAGAGGAGACAACTCTGTATGATGAACATCATCCCACTTGTAGATTTGGAACAGCCCACCAGTGACCTGGAACCCATTGACCCTCTAGGACCAAACAATTAAACCAGACAATTAAACCAGACAATTAAACGTGGTGCGTCAGTCATACTGCAGCTGGCATACAGCATTATAAGATTATCTAAAAGTCCCATAAGATATGAACATTTATAATGAATATGCTCTGTTTAACTGATTGAGCAAACTTTTTTTGTACTTATATTTGTATATTGTTTTTTTGTGTGGTTTTCATACAAGCCCTTTTGGTTTCCAACCTCACCTGCACACTGTTTTCACCAGTTTTTCATCTGTACTGTTTTGTCTTTCACTTCAAATCAAATAAAATGTTATTCACATACACATATTTAGCAGATGTTATTGCATGTGTAGCGAAATGCTTGTGTTCCTAGCTCCAACAGTGCAGTAGTATCTAACAATTCACAATAATACACACAAATCTAAAAGTAAATGAATGGAATTAAGAAATATATAAATATTAGGACGAGCAATGTCATAGTGCCATTGACTAAAATACAGTAGAATAGAATACAGTATATACATATGAGATGAGTAAAGCAGTATGTGAACATTATTAAAGTGGCCAGTGATTCCAAGTATATGTATATAGGGCAGCAGCCTGTAAGGTGCAGGGTTGAGTAACCGGGTGGTAGCCGGCTAGTGATGGATATTTAACAGTCTGATGGCCTTGAGATAGAAACTGTTTTTCAGTCTCTTGGTCCCAGCTTTGACCTCGCCATCTGACCTCGCCATCTGGATGATAGCGGGGTGAACAGGCCGTGGCTTGGGTGGTTGATGATCTTGTTGGTCCTTGATGATCTTTTTGGCCTTGCTGTGACATCGGGTGCTGTAGGTGTCCTGGAGGGCAGGCAGTGTGCCCCCGGTAATGCGTTGGTGATGCACTACCCTCTGGAGAGCCCTGTGGTTGTGGGCGGTGCAGTTGCTGTACCAGGCGGTGATACATCTGTAAATGTTTTTGAGGGTCTTAGGGGCTAAGACAAATTTCTTCAGCCTCCTGAGGTTGAAGAAGCGCTGTTGCGCCTTCTTCACCACACTGTCTGTGTGGGTGACCATTTCAGATTGTAAGTGATGTGGACGACGAGGAACTGGAAGCTTTCAACCTTCTCTACTGCGGTCCCATCTATGTGGATAGGGACGTGCGCCCTGTGTAGTTTCCTGAAGTCCACGATCAGCTCCTTCATTTTTTTTATGTGGAGGGAGAGGTTATTTTCCTGGCACCACTCTGCCAGGGCTTTCACCTCCTCCCTGTAGGCTGTCTCGTCATTGTTGGCAATCAGGCCTACTACTGTTGTGGCGTCTGCAAACTTGATGCTTGAGTTGGAGGCGTGCGTGGCCACTCAGTCATGGGAGAACAGGGAGTACCGGAGGGGGCTGAGCCCGCACCCCTGAGGGGCCCCTGTGTTGAGGATCAGCGTGGCGGATGTGTTGTTACCTACCCTTACCACCTGGGGGCGGACCGTCAGGAAGTCCAGGATCCAGTTGCAGAGGGAGGTGTTTAGTCCCAGGGTCCTTAGCTTATTGATGAGCTTTGAGGGCACTATGGTGTTGAGCGATGAGCGCTGTGCGCTGAGCTATAGTCAATGAATTGCATTCTCACATAGGTGTTCCTTTTGTCCAGATGAGAAAGGGCAGTGTTGACTGCAATAGAGATTGCATAATCTTTGGATCTGTTGGGACGGTATGCAAATTGGAGTGGGTCTAGAGTTTCTGGGATAATGGTGTTGATGTTAGCCATGACCAGCCTTTCAAAGCACTTCATGGCTACAGACATGAGTGCTACGGGTCAGTAGTCATTTAGTCAGGTTTCCTTAGAATTCTTGGGCACAGGGACTATGGTGGTCTGCTTAAAACATGTTGGTAATGCAGATTTGAATAGGGAGAGGTTGAAATTGTCAGTAAAGACAATTGCCAGTTCGTCAGTGCATGCTCACAGTACACGTCCTGGTAATCCGTCTGACCCTGCGGCCTTGTGAATCTTGACCTGTTTAAAGATCTTGTTCACATCGGCTGTGGAGAGCGTGATAACACAGTCTTCCAGAACAGCTGGTGCTCTCATACATGTTTCAGTGTTATTTGCCTCAAAGCGAGCATAGAAGTAGTTTAGCCCGTCTGGTAAATTCGTGTCACTGGGCAGCTCTTGGCTGTGCTTCCCTTTGTAGTCTCTAATGGTTTGCAAGCCCTGCCACATCCGACAGGCTTCAGAGCCAGTGTAGTACGATTCGATCTTCGTCCTGTATTGACGATTTGCCTGTTTGATGGTTTGTCGGAGGGCATAGCAGGATTTCTTCTGAGCTTCCGGGTTAGAGTCCCGCTCCTTAAAAGCGGCATCTCTATCTGCTTCATCTGACCACTGTTTTATTGATAGAGTCACTGGTGCTTCCTGCTTTAATTTGTGCTTATAAGCAGGAAACAGGAGGATAGAATTATGGTCAGATTTGCCAAATGGAGAGCAAGGGAGAGCTTTGTACGCGTCTCTGTGTAAAGAGTAACGGTGGTCCAGAGTTTTTGTCTCCTCTGGTTGCACATTTATCACGCTGATAGAAATTTGGTAAAACAGATTTAAGTTTCCTTGCATTAAAGTCCCCGGCTACTAGGAGCGCCACCCTGGGTGAGCTTTTTCTTGTTTACTTATGGCGGAATACAGCTTATTCAATGCGGTCTTAGTCCCAGCCTCAGTCTGTAGTGGTATGTAAACAGCTACGAAAAATATAGATGAAAACTCTCTAGGTAGATAATGTGGTCTACAGCTTATCATGAGATATTCTACCTCAGGCAAGCAATAGCTTGAGTCTTCCTTAGATATTGTGCACCAGCTGTTATTTATACAAATACATAGTCCGCCGCCCCTTGTCTTAACAGAAGCCACTGTTCTATCCTGCCAGTACAGCGTATAACCAGCAAGCTGTATGTTGATAGGGTCGTCATTCAGCCTTGACTCCATGAAGCATAAGATATTACAGTTTAAATGTCCTGTTGGTAGTTTAATCTTTTGTGTAGGTCATGTATTTGATTTTCCAGAGATTGCACGTTTGCTAGCAGAATGTAAGGAAGTGGGGGTTTATTCGATCGCCTAAGAATTCTCAGAAGGCAGCCCGCCCTTTGGCCCCTTTTTCTCCGCCTTCTCTTCACACAAATTATAGGGATCTGGGCCTGTTCCCGGGAGAGCAGTATATCATTCAAGTCGGGCTCGTCAGACTCGTTAAAGGGAAAAAAGGATTCTGCCAGTCCAGGGTTAGTAATCGCAGTCCTGATGTCCAGAAGTTATTTTCGGTCATAAGAGACAGTATCCGCAAAATTATGTACAAAATAAGTTACAAAATACATTACAAACAGCGCAAAGGAACAAACTAAAAACACAGTTGGTTGGGAACACGTAAAACGTCAACCTTCTTCTCTGGCGCCACACAAATCAAAGTGGGTCAAGGATGTCAGTTAACTCTAGTGACTCCCCATCCCGCATGCGGCAGCGTAATCATCGACTGATACTAATTAGCATAACGCAACGGACATAAATATTCATAGAAAATATTCCTATTCATGAAAATCACAAGTGAAATATATTGAGACACAGCTTAGCCTTTTGTTAATCACCCTGTCATCTCAGATTTTCAAAATATGCTTTACAGCCAAAGCTAGACAAGCATTTGTGTAAGTTTATCGATAGCCTAGCATAGCATTTTGTCCAGCTAGCAGCAGGTAACTTGGTCACGGAAATCAGAAAAGCAATCAAATTAAATCGTTTACCTTTGATGAGCTTCGGATGTTTTCACTCACGAGACTCCCAGTTAGATAGCCAATGTTAATTTTTTCCAAAAATATTATTTTTGTAGGCGAAATAGCTCCATTTGTTCTTCATGTTTGGCTGAGAAGTCGACCGGAAATTACGGTCACGAAAACGGCTATGGCTACCTCTGTATTAAACGCGAGAGTCACTCTGAGAGTCATCAGGTGACCACTAACACAATGTAGCCGCTTACGACTATTCTTCAACATAAATGCGTAAAACTACGTCACAATGCTGTAGACACCTTGGGAAATACGTAGAAAAAGTAATCTGGTTGATAGCACATTCACTGCTCAATAGGGACGCATTGGAACGCAGAGCTTTCAAAACACGAGGCACTTCCGGATTGGATTTTCTTTCAGGCTTTCGCCTGCAATATCAGTTCTGTTATACTCACAGATAATATTTTTACAGTTTGGGAAATTTTAGAGTGTTTTCTATTCTAAGCTGCCAATTATATGCATATTCTAGCATCTTGTTCTAACAAAATATCCCGTTTACTTTGGGTACGTTATTTTTCCAAAAATGAAAATACTGCCCCCTAGTCACAAAAGGGTAAGGTAGAGGTGTTATGATCCTTAACTATCCTCTCAAAGCACTTCATGGTGACAGAAGTGAGTGCTACAGGGCAATAGTCATTTCATTAATTTCTTTCTTGGGTACAGGAACAATGGTGAACATCTTGAAGCAAGTTGGGACAGCAGGCTGGTATAGGGAGAGATTGAATATGTCCATAAACACTCCAGCCAGCCGGTCTGCGGATGCTCTGAGGACACAGCTAAGGATGCCGTCTGAGCTAGCAGTCTTGCGAGGGTTAACATGTTTAAATATCTTACCTACATCGGCCACAGAGAACGAGAGCCCACAGTCCTTGGGAGTGGGACACATCGGTGGCACTGTGTTATCCTCAAAACAGGCAAAGAAGGTGTTTAGCTTGTCTGGGAGCAAGACGTCAGTGTCCACGACGTGGCTGGTTTTCCCTTTGTAATTCGTGATTGTCTGTAGACCCTGCCACATACGTCTCATATCTGAGCTGTTGAGTTGCACTCCACTTTGTCTCTGTGCCTGCTTGATTGCCTTATGGAGGAAATAACTATGCTGTTTGTATTCAACCATTTTCCCAGTCACCATGCCATGGTTAAATGGACTGGGATATGTTTAGTATTGCGTCAGACAACAACATTGACGAATACGCTGATTCGGTGAGCGAGTTCATTAGAACGTGCGTTGAAGATGTCGTTCCCATAGCAACGATTAAAACATTCCCGAACCAGAAACCGTGGATTGATGGCAGCATTCACGTGAAACTGAAAGCCCGAACCACTGCTTTTAATCAGGGCAAGGTGACCGGAAACATGACCGAATACAAACAGTGTAACTATTCCCTCCGCAAGGCAATCAAACAAGCTAAGCGTCAGTATAGAGACAAAGTAGAATCTCAATTCAACGGCTCAGACACAAGAGGTATGTGGCAGGGTCTACAGTCAATCACGGATTACAAAATGAAAACCAGCCCAGTCACGGACCAGGATGTCTTGCTCCCAGGCAGACTAAATAACTTTTTTGCCCGCTTTGAGGACAATACAGTGCCACTGACACGGCCCTCAACTAAAACATGCGGACTCTCCTTCACTGCAGCCGACGTGAGGAAAACGTTTAAACGTGTCAACCCTCGCAAGGCTGCAGGCCCAGACAGCATCCCCAGCCGCGCCCTCAGAGAATGCGCAGACCAGCTGGCTGGTGTGTTTACGGACATATTCAATCAATCCCTATCCCAGTCTGTTGTTCCCACATGCTTCAAGAGGGCCATTGTTCCTGTTCCCAAGAAAGCTAAGGTAACTGAGCTAAACGACTACCGCCCCGTAGCACTCACTTCCGTCATCATGAAGTGCTTTGAGAGACTAGTCAAGGACCATATCACCTCCACCCTACCTGACACCCTAGACCCACTCCAATTTGCTTACCGATGACGATGCAATCTCAACCACACTGCACACTGCCCTAACCCATCTGGACAAGAGGAATACCTATGTGAGAATGCTGTTCATCGACTACAGCTCGGCATTTAACACCATAGTGCCCTCCAAGCTCGTCATCAAGCTCGAGACCCTGGGTCTCGACCCCGCCCTGTGCAACTGGGTACTGGACTTCCTGACGGGCCGCCCCCAGGTGGTGAGGGTAGGCAACAACATTTCCACCCCGCTGATCCTCAACACTGGGGCTCCACAAGGGTGCGTTCTGAGCCCTCTCCTGTACTCCCTGTTCACCCACGACTGCGTGGCCACGCACGCCTCCAACTCAATCATCAAGTTTGCGAACGACACAACAGTGGTAGGCTTGATTACCAACAATGACGAGACAGCCTACAGGGAGGAGGTGAGGGCCCTCGGAGTGTGGTGTCAGGAAAATAACCTCACACTCAACGTCAACAAAACTAAGGAGATGATTGTGGACTTCAGGAAACAGCAGAGGGAACACCCCCCTATCCACATCGATGGAACAGTAGTGGAGAGGGTAGTAAGTTTTAAGTTCCTCGGCGTACACATCACAGACAAACTGAATTGGTCCACCCACACAGACAGCATCGTGAAGAAGGCGCAGCGCCTCTTCAACCTCAGGAGGCTGAAGAAATTCGGTTTGTCACCAAAAGCACTCACAAACTTCTACAGATGCACAATCGAGAGCATCCTGTCGGGCTGTATCACCGCCTGGTACGGCAACTGCTCCGCCCACAACCGTAAGGCTCTCCAGAGGGTAGTGACGTCTGCACAACGCATCACCGGGGGCAAACTACCTGCCCTCCAGGACACCTACACCACCCGATGTCACAGGAAGGCCATAAAGATCATCAAGGACAACAACCACCCGAGCCACTGCCTGTTCACCCCGCTATCATCCAGAAGGCGAGGTCAGTACAGGTGCATCAAAGCTGGGACCGAGAGACTGAAAAACAGCTTCTATCTCAAGGCCATCAGACTGTTAAACAGCCACCACTAACATTGAGTGGCTGCTGCCAACCCACTGACTCAACTCCAGCCACTTTAATAATGGGAATTGATGGGAAATGATGTAAAATATATCACTAGCCACTTTAAACAATGCTACCTAATATAATGTTTACATACCCTACATTATTCATCTCATATGTATATGTATATACTGTACTCGATACCATCTACTGCATCTTGCCTATGCCGCTCTGTACCATCACTCACTCATATATCTTTATGTACATATTCTTTATCCCCTTACACTTGTGTGTATAAGGTAGTAGTTTTGGAATTGTTAGCTAGATTACTTGTTGGTTATTACTGCATTGTCGGAACTAGAAGCACAAGCATTTCGTTACACTCGCATTAACATCTGCTAACCATGTGTATGTGACAAATAAAATTTGATTTGATTTGATGCAGTGGTTCATGCTTTCAGTTTTGCGCGAATGCTGCCATCTATCCACAGTTTTTGGTTTGGGTAGGTTTTAATAGTCACAGTGGGTACAACATCCCCTATACACTTCCTGATGAACTCAGTCACCATGTCCGTGTATAATTCAATGTTATTCTCAGATGCTATATGGAAAATATCCAAGTCCATGTGATCAAAAGAATTTTGAAGCATAGATTCCGATTGGTCAGACCAGCATTGAATAGACCTTAACATGGGTGATTCCTGTTTGAGTTTCTGCCTATAGGAGTCGTGATCTGATTTGCCAAAGGGAGGGCTGGGGAGGGCCTTGTAGGCATCTTGAAAAGGGGAGTAGCAGTGGTTGAGTGTTTTTCCAGAGCGAGTGCTACAATCATTGTGTTGATTGAACTTTCGTAGCATTTTCCTCAAATTTGCAGACTCGGGATGTGGTTTCCAGTTTGCTTAAAGTTCAGTGTGTGCACGCCTCCTGAGTCAGACTAGAAGTCAACTCCAAATACCTCTTCTCCGCCAGCCTATGGGGGCCATTCAATTATCCTGGGGTGCACGAACAAAGGATCCAATTCGGGAAAGTCGTATTCCTGGTCGTAATGCTGGTGAGTTACTGCCAGTCTGATATCCAAAAGTTATTTCCGGCTGTATTAACACAAACAACTTTCTGGGCTAATAATGTAAGAAATATCACACAAAAAAATACTGCAAAGTTGCTTAGGAGCTTGAAGCAGAGCTGTCGGCGCCATCTTGTTTTCTTTGGTGAGAATAAATAAAACCTAAAACCTATATATTAAAATATACAACTTTGTCATTCCCACTTCGGTAGGCTATGTCATAGGCAGTGCTTAATTTGACCTGGATCCTGCTGGAACAAGATCAGGCACCTCTCAGTTTTCGAACCGGAACCCATTTGCCAGGATCCTGTACAACACGTGGCATGAAAAATAAAGTTCACTGTTTGCAAGGTAAAAATTATAATAAAAGCAATCAGCGATGCCGTACTCACTCCAGAGTTGTACGTCATCATCATTTTTGTCCTTATAGAATCATATGGAATGGTGCTGGTGGTGCTGCAGCACCCCTGATAAATTGAAATACATTTATAGAGCTATAGATTAACTTCCGTCTGTTCAGAAATAAATGAAATCATTCAGAATACTACACTAGGAGCAGGCCTATAGTTTAGCCACAGAGGATCAATAGCTTATTTTTCTTAAACAGCGTAGCAATGGAGTGTAGCCCAGTTACAAGGCATTGCCTACAGATGGGAACGCGAAGCAAATGTCAGTGAACAGCATGCAGCCAAAACAGGCCTTTCACAATATTTCAAATACAATCGTGGTATAGCACAGGTTGGAAAAGAAATAGCTCCTGCTGAAACAAAAATACTTACAGTGCATTAGGAAAGAATTCAGAACCGTTATCTTTTTCCACATTTGTTTATGTTACAGCCTTAAAATGTGTTCCTCATCAATCTACACATAATGCCCCATAATGACAAAGCAAAAACGGGTTTTTAGAAATGGTGGCAAATTTATAAAAAAATCTAAAACTGAAATATCACATTCATTGTCCATTTGGAAGACCATTTGCGACTAAGCTTTAACTTCCTGACTGATGTCTTGAGATGTTGCTTCAATGAATCCACATAATTTCCTGCCTCATGATGCCATTATTTTGTGAAGTGCACCAGTCCCTCCTGCAGCAAAGGACGCACACAACATGATGCTGCCACCCCCATGCTTCACGGTTGGGATGGTGTTCTTCGGCTTGCATAGTCTGGCTATTTTATGGCGGTTTTGGAGCAGTGGCTTCTTCCTTGCTGAGTGGCCTTTCAGGTTGTGTCGGTATAAGACTGGTTTTACTGTAGATATACATACTTTGTACCTGTTTCCTCCAGCATCTTCACATGGTGCTTTGCTGTTGTTCTGGGATTGATTTGCACTTTTCGCACCAAAGTATGTTCATTTCTAGGAGACAGAACACGTCTCCTTCCTGAGCATTATGGCGGCTGCGTGGTCCCATGGTGTTTATACTTGCACACTATTGTTTGTACAGATGAACGTGGTAGCTTCAGGCGTTTGGAAATTGCTCCCAATGATGAACCAGACTTGTGGAGGTCTTGGCTGATTTATTTTGATGTCAAGCAAAGAGGCACTGAGTTCGAAGGCAGGCAGTCACACCCTGACCTTAGAGAGCCTTTTTATTTCTCTATTTGGTTAGGTCGGGGTGTGATTTGGGTGGGAATTCTAGTTTTTCTATTTCTTTGTTGGCCGGGTATGGTTCCCAATCAGAGGCAGCTGTCTATCGTTGTCTCTGATTGGGGATCGTACTTAGGCAGCCCTTTTTACCACCTTAGATTGTGGGATCTTGTTTTTGTGTAGTGCCTGTGAGCACTCCAGACGTCACGTTTTCTGTGTTGTTGGTAAGTTTCATTTAAATAAACATGTGGAACTCTATGTATGCTGCGCCTTGGTCCGCTCATTTCAACGAGCGTGACACAGGCCTTGAAATACATCCACAGGTACACCACCAATTGACTCAAATGATGTCAATTAGCATATCAGAAGCTTCTAAAGCCATGACATCATTTTCAAGCTGTTTAAAGGCACAGTCAACTTAGTGTATGTAAACAATGCAGGTGTAGCAATGCAGGTGTAGAAGCACAGTGGCTAGGAAAAACTCCCTAGAATGACCAGAACCTATGAAGAAACCTAGAGAGGAACCAGGCTATGAGGGGTGGCCATCTTCTGGCTGTGCCTGGATGAGATTATAACAGAAGATGGACAAGATGTTCAAACGTTCATACATGACCAGCATGTTCAAATAATAATAATCACAGTGGTTGTAAAGGGTGCAACAGGTCAGCACCTCAGGAGTAAATGTCAGTTGGCTTTCATAGCCGAACATTCAGAGTATCTCTACCGCTCCTGCTGTCTCTAGAGAGTTGAAAAGAGCAGGTCTGGGACAAGGTAGCATGTCCAGTGAACAGGTCAGGCTTCCATAGCCGCAGGCAGAACAGTTGAAACTGGAGCATCAGCACGATCAGGTGGACTAGGGACAGCAAGGAGTCATCAGGCCAGGTAGTCCTGAGGCATGGTCCTAGGGCTCACGTCCTCCGAGAGAAAGAACGAGAATAAGAGAGAGCATACTTATATTCACACAAGACACCGGATAAGACAGGATAAATACTCCAGATATAACAGACTAACCCTAGCCCCCGACACATAAACTATTGCAGCATAAATACTTGAGGCTGAGACAGGAGGGGTCGGGAGACACTGTGGCCCCGTCTGACGACACCCCCCGGACAGGGCCAAACAGGCAGGATATAACCCCACCCACTTTGCCAAAGCACAGCCCCCACACCACTAGAGGGATATTTTCAACCACCAACTTACTACCCTGAGACAAGGCCAAGTATAGCCCACGAAGATCTCCCACATGGCACGAACCCAAAGGGGGTGCCAACCTGGACAGGAAGATCACGTCAGCGACTCAACCCACTCAAGTGACGCACCCCTCCTAGGGAAGGGATGGAAGAGCACCAGTAAGCCAGTGACTCAGCCCCTGTAATTGGGTTTGAGGCAGAGAATCCCAGCGGAGAGAGGGGAACCTGCCAGGCAGAGACAGCAAGGGCGGTTTGTTGCTCCAGTGCCTTTCCATTCACCTTCACACTCCTGGGCCAGACATACACTCAATCATAGGACCTACTGAAGAGATGGGTCTTCAATAAAGACGTAAAGATTGAGACCGAGTCTCCGTCTCTTACATGGATAGGCAGACCATTCCATAAAAGTGGAGCTCTGCTGGAGAAAGCCCTGCCTCCAGCTTTGCTTAGAATTCTAGGGACAGTAAGGAGATCTGCGTGTTGTGTAACTATGTACGGCAGGACCAAATCGGAAAGATAAGTAGGAGTAAGCCTATGTAATGCTTTGTAGGTCAGCAGTAAAACCTTGAAATCAGCCCTAGCGTTAACAGGAAGCCAGTGTAGAGAGGCTAGCACTGGAGTAATATGATCAAATTTGTTGGTTCTAGTCAAGTTTCTAGCAGGCGTGTTAAGCACTAACTGACATACACTCTGCTCTGACATACACTGTAAAATATGGGACCTTATATAGACAGATGTGTGCCTTTCCATATCCTGTCCAATCAATTGAATTTACCACAGGTGGACTCCAATGAAGTTGGCGAAACATCTCAAGGATGATCAATCAACTTCCAAATTAGCCCATTGAAAGAACAGCATTTTTTTTACAAACTAAAACGAGAGAGATAGGCTTTTGACAGGAGCGCATCGGCTATCGCCGGTGTGTGAGCTGCACATCATGGGGTGAGTCATTGATACTCGAAAGCTTTTAAAGGACTATAATTTCCTCTTCATATTGTAAAATATGTGTGTCTCCTCCACACACCTAGGCCTAGGCTATTGATTGATTTATGATCTCAGTTCGTCAGTGTCAAAGTATTTTTATTTTTTTTATTGAACCTTTATTTAAATAGACAAGTCAGTTAAGAACAAATTCTTATTTTACAATGACGGCCTACCCTGGCCAAACCCTACCCCACGACGCTGGGCCAATTGTGCGCCAGCCTGACATTTCTAAAATTTGTGCTGTATTAAAAAAGATTCTGCTGAAGTCTCCAGTCATGTAAAATGACATAGAATTGCATGACCACTACGCAAATGTGATGATATGCATGCAATGCTTTATTATAAAGGTGATGTTCTGGTACCTCAGAGCTCCCCAGGTTACCTCCCTCTCGTGCTCACTTTTAGTTTTGGCACCTCCTATTTACAAATTAAGCACTGGTCATAGGTTGAGTTAATTCTATTCTAACCCCATCCTAGTCCCAGCAGTGTTCTCTCTCCTGATTTACATTTAAATACCCATCCCTCAGCAGACCACCCCTTCCAGGGAATTACTGCATTCACTAGCTAGGTATCAAGTTGGAGAATTGCAGGAGGGTACCCACTGGGCACAGACGTCAAGTCAACGTCTATTCCACGTTGATTCAACGTAATTTCATGGACATGACTTGGAAACAATGTTGATTCAACCAGTGTGTGCCCAGTGGTTATTTACTACAATTCCTACCTGTAAAAAGCATTTTCCCCTTCTGATTGCAGGAAAAAACACCTATGGGAAAGGGGCTTAAGATTGCTGAACTGATGGATGTGAACCCACCATGGCACCATCATCATCATGGTGTCCCTCTGATCCTTATTATAGCAGCTCTGTCCTATTATAGAGCCTGATTCCTACTGGGACCTCCGACTCATTATCACAGAACTCCCCCTGGGTCCCCTCTACCTCACCCACCTCACTTCTTTCCTTCTCCACACGCGTACACACACACACGCACACACACGCACACGCACACGCACACACACACACACACACACACACACACACACACACACACACACACACACACACACACACACACACACACACACACACACACACACACAGACAGACACCTCCCTGCTTGCCTCCCTCCCCCTCTGTTCTATTGCAGGTTGGCTCGTGTCGGCACCTTTCCAGATTTGGACGCATTTGATCGAGAATTCCCCACCTCAATCTCCTCAGTTCCCCTTCTTAGCACTCCCAAGGGCTCTTTGGATCTACTCTGGCAGGCGCCGCTCTCTCACGCACACGCACACACACACTCCTTTCTGCATCACTGAACCCTTAATGAGGTTCTAATCATGCCTCTCTCTCTCTGTCTTGCTCTCTCTCTTTCTGTGTCCCCCTCTCTCTTTCACTCTCCCTGTCAAGAGATCTTTCTCATAAAAAGATTCCTTAGTAACGTTAGCCTACTGTGTCTTTAGCCTATGTGTGTCTTCATTCTCATCCGTTTCTGTTTGATTAATTCATGTCTATCTCGTGAGTGAGTTCTTCAGCTACTATTGACATTTAGATCAAGCAATTTTTTTAATTAGCTGGTTGAATACAGTAAGACAACAGAAATGTTGCTAAATCCAGATATGATCCACAACAGTGTCACGTATACTCCCTCTCTGGTCCTCTAGGTCAAATTATTCACTCCTTAAACTTGCTTCCCAACTCCCAGTGCACATGTTTTAACAGAGTCCATCCAAAGCAAGTGCTTTGAAAAGAAATGAACAAAGAACTAAGCGAAGTACAGTTTATACTCTAGTTAAATAATCACCTTTTTATAATGCACATTGTCGAAGAAAAGTGTCAAATGAAATCACACGCCAGATTATAATGACTTTTATGGTATTTCCTTTCACCGATTTGAACCATATTCCCTCATGACAATGTCACCCTCAGACCCAGAACAGACAACAACAAAAAGTCATTCCAGCCATGTCAGATGGAACGAGAGACAGAGGTATAGAAGAGGTCCTGAGTGAAGAGGGGTAGGGCGCTGAGAGAAGGGCCTGAGAGTCTGGGTCAAAAATACTAAGATGAAAAGTAAACATTGCTGAGCTAGAAAGTCAGTGATGCCAGGAATATACTGTTGTGTGATGGATGAACTCTTGATGCAGTAGTGTGATGGATAGGCTGTGTATGCTATTCCAGTTACATTTACATTTTAGTCATTTAGCAGAGTGACTTACAGTTAGTGCATTTATTTTAAGATCGGTGGGACAACCACATATTTTAGTCATAGTAAGTACATAGAGTAGGCATCAGCAAAGTAGGTGCTAGTAGGGGGGAAAAAGTCAAGTGCGAGTGTTAGTCCACAAAAGGCACGTCTTTTGGGGGGGGGGGGGGGGGGGGGTGTGCTGTGGGATTATTTAAGATACTCTTTGAAGAGGTAGGGTTTCAGATGTTTTTGGAAGATGGGCAGGGACTCTGCTGTCCTAGCTAGTTAGTTCCACAGTTGGGGTGTCAGGACAGAAAAGAGCTTTGACTGGATGAGCGGGAGCGGGGACAGTGGCAGAACGGAGTACTTGGGTTGGGGTGTCAGGTTTGAGCTTAGTCTGAAGGTAGGGAGGATCAGCTCCTCTTGCTGCTCTATAGGCAAGTACCATGGTCTTGTAGTGGATGCGAGCTTTGACTGGAAGCCAGTGGAGTGTGGTTGAACACAAGGAGGGATGTGGTGTTCTGGATAAATTGCAGGGGTTTGATGGCACAAGCGGGGTGCCTAGCCAACAGCGAGTTGCGGTAGCCTAGACGGGAGATACCTGAATTAGTACCTGAATTATGACCTGCTCCTGTTTGAGGTGGGGTCGTACTTTACGGATGTTGTAGAGCATGAACCTGCAGGTAGGGCTGTTACGGTGACCATATTACCGCCACAACGGCAGTCACGAGTCATGACCACAGTCAAATTCCACGTGACGGTTCAGTCACAGTAACTAGGCTTCTCCAAGCTCTGATGCTGCTGATGGTCATTAGTAGCCTACCAAACGTGTTAACTGCCTGGTACTCAGCACTCTATTGTCCTTCTAATCACTCTGATGTCAATGCAAATGTTATTGAACACTTCATGAGAGCCCATGAGTTCATGTTGGGCAACTAATCTATAGGCTATGCAATTACTTGAGAAAACCTCTATTAAAAAGAGGAGGATTCCATCAGCTTTCTATAGGTTAGGCTTACTATATTTATCTATCAGCTTTCCTAATATTAAGCACATTGCTTATCTTTACAACAGGAGTATAGCCTACATGGCTGGCATGAAAATGAACCATGGGAAAAGCACCCTCCATTTGCTATTTAAGTACATAGATGACATGTATTTTCCCCCTGTCCCTGTTTTGAGACATGATAATAGTCCATTCTAAATCAAAACAAATGTTACACATATATTATTTAGTAAATGTAAAGAGAAGATTCAATCAAGAATAGTCTTTCACTTGTGAATGATGTATTATCACTTGTGTGCAGTAAGGCAAGAAACAGCGCATTACTTTTTTTGGTGCACATTTTTCAAATCACAGTCGCACATCTCATGTAGCCTGGCCCATAGGCCTAAATGTTTTGAAAACATTTTTAAAAAACGCTAAAGTGTAATCCGCTTTACAACAGGTGTAGAGCCTAACTGGAATACATACGCAGCGCGTGAGTTTCAAGTTTGGGGAAGATCATTTTCACCATAAAAATCAACCTCTATAATGAAAGCATTTTATGCATAATCGCATTTGCATTCACTTATGATAATGGTGTTGGCCACTAATTGATTGCATTATGGAACATTGACGCTCATAGCCTCCTGCTGTGTGCACATTGCTGCGCTTATAATGTGAAGAAATATCCTAATAGTTTATCAACATTTTAAGCTAAATGTTCTGATCTGTGGCGTCAGCTTCCTTAATTAAAAAAATAATAATAATTTTACGCTAGTGGTTGTGTTCAATTGGGATATATTGCATCCCACAACTGTCCCAGACTATGTTTGGAATATTTATTTATAGCACAGAATATAATAGGTAAACTTTTGTACTATAGGGGATAGTAGATTGACATAGGCTAATGCTTTTTCGGAGCACGCAGCCGGGAGAAGGAAATTATAATATTCAGCCCAAGGGCACAACAGCCACTGGCCAAAAAAGGCAGTGATTTTTTGGATGGTCATGACGGCCACACAAAGGGGATGCTGCCAGAAAATTTTAGGCATTATCAAGTTCTTGTTAAATTGTGAATGAGAGACTGATGAAGTGTGTGCAGCCTGTGCAAAAAAAAAAGCAGAGCTCATGCCTTCCATGTAACTTTTTCAAATCATTAGAGTTGTATCTTGCAGCCTTAGAATGTATTAAAAAATCAAAACATATAGCCCAAAATTGTCACGGTTCTCTTGCGGTGAAGGAGAGTCAGACCAAAATGCGGCATGGCTATTGCGATCCATGTTTAATGAAACAAAGTAAACACGAATCAAATACAAAAACAATAAACGTAACATGAAAACCGAAACAGCCTAATACTGGTGCAAAGTAACACAGAGACAGGAACAAGAACAATCACCCACAAAACCCAACACCAAACAGGCTACCTAAATATGGTTCCCAATCAGAGACAATGACGAACACCTGCCTCTGATTGAGAACCATATCAGGCCAAACATAGAACTAGACAAACTAGACATGTAACATAGAATGCCCACTCAACTCACACCCTGACCAACCAAAACATAGAAACATACAAAGCAAACTATGGTCAGGGTGTGACAAACGTTTATCACAACTAAAGTTACATTAATAACTCTAAATTAAGCATATAGGAGGACCTGTTTCTTTGTCAACCACTCAACACAGAATAGCCGCATGTGTGCACTCCTTCAAATCATTTGGAGAAAACATCCTTTATATTTTATTCAGCTATGTTCAATTGTGTTACTGTAAGCCAGGAGATGCTAAATGTGTTTATGTTAATGGCCAATTACCGCGAGACCAGCAATTATTTGCTTGACAATCACCGGCTGACAAAACTTAATGACTGACACAGCCCTTACCTGCAGGAGCGAGTTATTACTTTGATGTTTGCAGAGAACGACAGGGTGTTGTCCTGGGTCACGCCAAGGTTCTTTGCACTCTGGGATGGGGATACTGTGGAGTTGTCAACAACGAGGTGTAGTCTACATATAGTGGGCATTTATAATGGTGAGCATAAAACACCCACACACTCAGCTAAAACGCAGCTAAGATGGCACCTCTGAGGGTTTCACATCTGGACTCACAATATGGTGTGTGCGAGTGAGTGTGCATTTGTGTGTGTGTGTGTGTGTGTGTGTGTGTGGTGTGTGTTTTTGCTTAGACTGCACCGAGCATCCTGGCAGTGCACTCACTGTAAAGTTTCCTGCCTGTCCCCCCCCCCCCCCCCCCCCCCCCCCCTCTCTCTCTCTGTCTCAGTGAGTAAAAACAACTAGAGCCCAAACACACACCTCTGGCCCACTTCCCCCCCCCCTCTCTCCCTCTAGCTCTCTCTCTCCATCTCTATCTATCTACCTCTTTCTTTTTTTCTCTCTCGCTCTCTCTCTCACTCTCTGATCAGACTACTGGAGCTGCAAACATGCTAATTCTAACCTCATTATAGTAATTCATACAAATGACTGTATATAATGCACCACTCCAGACTACCACCATTATTGTTGCTCCCTTAAAAGGATCCAACCCTTTTTTTCAATTTTCGCCTAAAATGACATACCCAAATCTAACTGCCTGTAGCTCAGGACCTGAAGCAAGGATATGCATATTCTTGATACCATTTGAAAGGAAACACTTTGAAGTTGGTGGACATGTGAAATTAATGTAGGAGAATATAACACAATAGATCTAGTAAAAGATCATACAAAGAAAAAAACGTGTTTTCTTTGTACCATCATCTTTTGAAATGCAAGAGAAAGGCCATAATGTATTATTCCAGCCCAGGTGCTGGAAGATTTTGGCCACTAGATGGCAGCAGTGCATGTGCAAAGTTTTAGACTGATCCAATAAACCACTGCAAATCTGTTAAAAATGTTGTATCAAGACTTCCCAAATGGGCCTAATTGGTTTATTAATACATTTTCAAGTTCATAATTGTGCACTATCTTTCACACCCTGATCAGTTTCACCTGTCCTCATTATTGTCTCCACCCCCTCCAGGTGTCGCTTATTTTCCCCAGTGTATTTACCCCTGTGTTTCCTGTCTCTCTGGGCCAGTGTATTTACCCCCGTGTTTCCTTTCATAGAGAGAACAAAGGAATTTCTTCCACCTCACATAACTTGAGGTTCGAACAACATTTATGTTCTTTAGAAGGTATAAAAGATCGGTGAAGAATCCAGCTACGAACTGGTCCGTTTGGTACAATTTTGTGAAACTCATAGGAGACAACAGGGCCACATTACTATAACACTTTTTATATAATAGCCTAGGTTTACATCTAATTGTTGTATAAGATGAATGAGTGAGGATGATACTGTTTGTGAAATTGTGCAATGAGATTTTGGACTGTTTAATGAAGGAAACTCCAATTCCCTTTGGAGTTGAACTAAATCAGAGGACCGCCCATAAGCACAGTTAGGATCTGGCGTCATGAGACAGCCTTTTTCTGCTCTTTAGAATAAAACCCCCACCTTGAGAATTTCTCAACAGACCATGTTTCTCTCAATTACGAAAGGACAAAGGTTGCAGACCAGCTTACCTCGATAACGAGAGGGCCAAGGTTTGAGACCAGACTGCTGAGTCTTTTAACCATCCCACGTGGTTAAACTCTTAGAATATCGATACCGACAGAATAAGAACAAGTCTTTGATATTAATTACTAGTCTGCAGCTAGGAATTCGGTATCATTGAACATGAAGACTGACAACCGCCGAAACATCTATTCTATAACGACATGAATGAATGTTACTCTGAACTATCCATTCTAACCACGACAGACAGAGAGAGAGGGCGGACAGACTCTTCAACAGAAACAAACTTTTCAACAGAGATCCCGACGACACACTGAGCGTAAATATATATATATTAATTGCAATTGTTCCCGAATGAGTGAGCGTTCATGTGCAAAGGATTAGCATTTCAATTGTTATAATTATCAACTTTGTAGTGTTATCGATCTACCCCCATTTCCCTTTGGTCTAACAAGTCGCCATGCCGGTATAGCCCACTAGGGCACATTCCCCTATCATTTATTGTAACCATATTTACTTTGTTTGTTTGTACACTTCTGTGATTGTTTAGTTAGTTAATAAATAAATGATTGAGACAATTGATGTATGGATGACTCATAGTAAAGGCTGGGTTCGTGCAGATCAACAATTTACGACATTCGGAATGAGACTAACGTGAGGTAAAATAAATAATTAATAAACTAAGAAGACTAATTGATCAGATATTAAAATATCTGAAAAGTTGTATAAGGAAAATTATAACTTTGTTATCTGAATATTTTCCTTGGTGCCCCGACTTCCTAGTTAATTACATTTGCCTGATTAGTTAATCACGAAATGCTAATTACAGAGAATCTTTGATAAAAACTAAAAGTCTTCAGTTAATGATAGTAAAGACACGACAATGGACTCTGCAGTCAATCAAATGTTGAACATTTGAACATAAAACCATTTTTACATCAGCCGATGTCACAAAGTGCTATGCAGAAACCCAGCCAAAAAACCCAAACAGCAAGCAATGCAGATGGAGAAGCACGGTGGCTAAGCAATACTCCCTAGGCTCCGAGGGGTGGCCAGTCCTCTTCTGGCTGTGCCAGGTGGAGATTATAACAGTACATGGCCAAGATGTTCAAACGTTCATAGATGACCAGCCGGGTAAAATAATAATAATCACAGTGGTTGTAGAGGGTGCAACAGGTCAGCACCTCAGTAAATGTCTGAGTAAATGTCAGTTAGCTTTTTGTAGCCGATCATTCAGAGTTAGAGACAGCAGATGCCGTAGAGAGAGAGAGTCGAAAACAGCAGGTCCGGGACAAGGTTGCACGTCCGGTGAACAGGTCAGGGTTCCATAGCCGCAGGCAGAACAGTTGAAACTGGAGCAACAACACAACCAGGTGGACTGGGGACAGCAAGGAGTCATCAGGCCAGGTATGAGGCATGGTCCTAGGGCTCAAGTCCTCCAAGAGAAGAGAGAAAGAGAGAGAGAGAGAGAGAGAGAGATCATAATTACATTTGCACAGGACACCAGATACGACAGGAGAAATACTCCAGATATAACAGACTGACCCTAGCCCCCCGACACATAAACTATTGCAGCATAACTGGAGGCTGAGACAGGAGGGGTTCGGAGACACTGTGGCCCTGTCTGATGATACCCCCGGGCAGGGCCAAACAGGCAGGATATAACCCCACCCACTTTAACCCCACCCACCCCACGGCATGAACCTGAGGAGGGCACCAAACCTGGACAGGAAGATCATGTCAGTGACTCAACCCACTCATGTGACGCACCCCTCCTAGGGACTGGATGGAAGAGCACTGGTAAGCCAGTGACTCAGCCCCATTAATAGGGTTAGAGGCAGAGAATCCCGGGTGGAGAGAACCGGTCAGGCAGAGACAGCAAGGGCGGTTCTTCGCTCCAGTGCCTTTCCGTTCACCTTCACACCCCTGGGCTAGACTACACTCAATCATAGGACCTACTGAAGAGATGAGTCTTCAATAAAGACTTAAAGGTCTAGACCGAGTCTGCGTCACTCACATGGATAGGCAGACCATTCCATAAAAACTGAGCTCTATTGGAGAAAGCCCTGCCCCCAGCTGTTTGCTTAGAAATTCCAGAGACAATAAGTAGGCCTGTATTTGTGACTGTAGCATATGTGTAGGTATGTACGGCAGGACCAAATGGGAGAGCTAGGTAAGAGCAAGCCCATGTAATGCTTTGTAGGTTAGCAGTAAAACCTTGAAATCAGTCTTAGCCTTAACAGGAAGCCAGTGTAGAGAGGCTAGCGCTGGAGTAATATGATAAAAATTGTGGGTTCTAATCAAGATTCTAGCAGCCGTGTTTAGCACTATCTGAAGTTTATTTAGTGCTTAATCCGGGTAACCCGGAAAGTAGAGCATTGCAGTAGTCTAATCTAGAAGTGACAAAAGCATGGATTAACTTTTCTGCATCATTGTTGGACAGAAAGTATCTGATTTTTGCAATGTTACAAAAATTGAAAAATGCTCAATTGAAACTATTGTTTAACCAAGATTAATTGTCAGATCCAACAGAAGATATCTTTGTTTCTTGGGACCTAGAATAAGCATCTCTGTTTCGTCCGAGCCTAAAAGTAAAATTTTTGCCGCAATCCACTTCCTTATGTCTGAAACACAAGCTTTCAGGGAGGGCAATTTTGGGGCTTCACCATGTTTCATTGAAATGTACAGCTGTGTATCGTCCGTATAGCAGTAAAAGTTAACATTATGTTTCCAAATGACATCACCAAGAGGTAGAGTATATAGTGAAAACAATAGTGGTCCTAAATCGGAACCTTGAGGAACACCGGAAGAAACAGTTGATTTATCAGAGGACAAACCATCCACAGAGACAAACACATATCTTTCCCAAAGAGAAGATCTAAACCAGGCCAGAACTTGTCAGTGTAAACCAATTTGGGTTTCCAATCTCTCCAAAAGAATGTGGTGATCGATGATGTCAAAAGCAGCACTAAGGTCTAGGTGCACAAGGACAGATGCAGAGCTTCGGTCTGATGCCATTAAAAGGTAGTTTACCACCTTCACGAGTGCAGTCTCAGTGCTATGATGGGGTCGAGGTGTCGAAAGCGTTCCACAGGGATGCTGGCCCATGCTGACTCCAATGCTTCCCACAGTTGTGTCATGTTGGCTGGATGTCCTTTGGGTGGTGGACCATTCTTGATATACACAGGATACCGAGCAGCGTTGCACACACACACACACACACACACACACACACACACACACACACACACACACACACACACACACACACACACACACACACACACACACACACACACACACACACACACACACACACGCGTACGTAGCGGACATGAGTCGGGCTCATGGTCTTTTGATGAGGTAACCCTGCATGCGACTTCAAAATCATTGTCATCCTCGGCCCAAGACGTTGGTTTCTTCCTTGTGAGACCGGGGTTCATATCTGGCCTGTGACACACAGACATGCACACAGCACACATAAGAGCTAGCAGAGTGTGTGGCTCAGAGCTGAACAGAGCAGGGTCAGGTAGGGTGCTGGAGGCAGCAGCTAAAAACCATTTTACCGATCAATACAAGAGAAGAACAAGATAAAGGAGAGGAGGAGATACAAGTCTGTGTTTCCCTTCCTCCTCTATATGAGCCTCCCTCATTCCTCCTCCCGAGATGCTTCGCTATCGATTTGACATGAGAGCAGGCAGGGTGAATGAGCTGATGTGTGTATGTGTGTGTCCAAGTGTTTGTGTGTAATACAAATTAAATACTTTGAAGCTCGTACCATTCCAATCATTTTCTTGAAATAACAGTTTACTGACGCAGCTACCACCCTTCTCCTTTCCTCCCTGAGGGCCCAACAGGACAGTTGACATCCCAAATCACTGGTATGACTGACCCAAATCACCCACAAACTCCCTGCCCTGCCCTGCCTGGGTTAGAATAGAAGCAAACCCTCAGCATACTACCCAGATTACAGGGAACTCCCTCAGCAATCACAGCAGTTGTCAAGAGGCCCGGACCCTTATAGCGTAGGAGGTATGCCACTGGGCAAAGACGTCAATTCAACATTGGTTCAATGTAATTTCATTGAAATGACGTGGAAACAACATTGGTTGATTCAACCAGTGTGTGCCCAGTGGGATGGCCATACTTGTCCTGCAAGGTTGCTGGTTCAAATCCCATGCTTGCCGATTCCCCTACAGTGGTTGCATAGATGTAGTGTATTGTAATTGATGGCATGCATCTGACAGGTATGACAGCAGTTGGTTGCAGCTTAGGACACATGCCTTATTGACCTCCAAATAGGTTAACCCTCTCTTCCAATACAATACACACTCAGACTTAAATAATCTTAACTCAAATTTGGCATAAATGTAAACTTGGTAGGCATAGGCTAGGCTAATGCAATGCCTACACTCTTATTCCCATAGGATGAGTATTTTGGGTTCCATGTAGAACCCTCTACATGGAACTCAAAAGGGTTCTACTTGGAACCAAAAGGGTTCTTCTTGGAACCAAAAGAGTTATTTCTGGAACCAAAAAGTGTTCTTCAAAGTGTTCTCCTATGGATCCAGCCGAAGAAGAGTGTACTGCTGCGCTAGGCTAACAGTGCATGCAAATCAGCAAAAGAACTTAGCATAACTCTTCTCACTCTGTTTCTCTCCCTCTGGCCCAGTAGTAGATAACTGACCAGGTTTCCATGGTGATCTAGAGACTGACACCAGGTAGCCCAAAGGTCGGTTTCATCTTACCATTCAAATGCATTGTATGCAGCCAGAAATGCACTCCTATCCCTCGTGGACCGGTTCGTACCTAAAACATTCTCCATTCAGGCTGCAAAGGCGTCGATTTTCTCCTTAAATCAATGTAATGATGAGAAGGCAGAAAATAACAGGGAAAAAAATGCATACTTTCTCCTTAATCTGCAAAATTGTAATTATTCGCCTACCTCCTCATGCCTTTTGCACACAATGTATATAGACTCTCTTTTTTTTCTACTGTGTTATTGACTTGTTAATTGTTTACTCCATGTGTAACTCTGTGTTGTCTGTTCACACTGCTATGCTTTATCTTGGCCAGGTCGCAGTTGCAAATGAGAACTTGTTCTCAACTAGCCTACCTGGTTAAATAAAGGTGAAATAAAAAAGTAAAAAAATGTACTAGTGGAATATGGTGGAGAGCTCTTAACCATTCAACTGCGCCTAATATAATACCTTACTTTGTGGATTGGAAGACTGACAGCCATGTAACTGAACACATTTACATTAAGCTTTGAATAAGGATCCAAGCAGCGGTGCGCATGTTCTATTTGGGCCAATTCCTTATATACTAGTGCAAAGTTGATTTAGCGAAGCCTACACCATCATTTACATCATTTCTATAAGGTAGGCCATTATTTATTTTGCTTGTGCTTGATGGTGTAGGCCTATTGTAGGTGTTAGGTGCAGTGATTCAGTATGATGTGTGAGTTAGCCTATTCCTGTAGGTTCTCTCCAGCTGTATCCAGCTCTCTGGTAGAACTCAGATTGAGGTGTGGGAGTCCAGCATAATATGCTACATCACATACTACAGCCGACTGTAAACCGCTTGTGTATGTGTGTGTGTTTGGTTTTACTGTCCTTGTGGGTAGCCTAGCGGTTAAGAGCGTTGGTGAAAAATCTGTCTATGTGCACATGAGCAACACACTTAACCCTAAATGTAAGTCGCTCTGGATAAGAGCCTCTGCTAAATGATAACAAAAATGTAAAGTCCTAACAAGGATAGTAAAACGAAGAAAATTCGGACAAGTGGGAACGTATTGTCTGTTCCCACAAGGAAAAAGGCTATGTTAGGGAAAATAGGATTTTGAATGAGAATAAATTGTTTGGTCCCCACAAGGATAGCAAAACAAACTTGTGTGTGTGTGAGAGACAGCCATCAGTAAGCAAGTTGAAAGAAGGAGAACTGTCACGTTCTGACCTTAGTTATTTTGTTATGTCTTTGTTTTAGTATGGTCAGGGTGTGAGTTGGGTGGGTTGTCTCTGTTAGTTTTTCTATGATTTGCTATTAATGTGCTTGGCCTGGTTGTCAATCGTTGTCCCTGATTGAGAACCATATTTAGGGAGCCTGTTTTCTATTGTGTTTCGTGGGTGATTGTTTTCTGTTTTCTGTTGTGTGTCTGCTGCACCAGCCAGAACTGTTTTCTGTCGTTTCTCTTTGTCCTTTTCGTGTTCATTTAATAAATATGGACACATACCACGCTGCACCTTGGTCCTCACCTTCTTCCACCGACGACGGCCATGACAAGAACATCTCCATGATCTCTCTGCTGTAATTATCACAATTTAAAATGCTAATTTCCACTCTCCCGCAGGTTCCCAAACAGTGTGTGAGACTAAATTGCTCGTCATAGCGGGCCACTAACGGCGAATGACTGCCTCTGCTCTTTCATTACACCTATTGATGGTGAATTATGATCACTGTTGATACAATAAGCAATTTATGCCAGAAACTCAACTGTTCAGGGTTCATTCAAGCCCACTGGAGTCAATAGAAGCAGAGAGATGGTTATTGTTGTGTCTTAGTAAAGTATTTTTCCTAATGTAATCGCCCTGTATCTAAGGGTACTACTGCCTCTGCCAAGAGGTTCAGGCTTTTATGACACAGACAGTAGTGCGCTCACACCACAACCATAGGGTTGCTGGTTCAAGATCTGAGTGTGTCAGGTGGGTGTTCTGAGAGAGAGAGTGTGTAGCTGCTTATAACCCGTGGGTCTGGCTAACTGCTATTGTATAGTGTGTGAGATACCCAGGGTGCACTTGGGGAGCGGTAATGCGTGTACACACACACACACACACACACACACACACACACACACACACACACACACATACACACACACACACACACATCCTGCTGGTGTGAGTCGGACACCATGGAGAGTTATGATGGTATAATGATTACATTGAGTCAACAGTCAACATGATCTAACAGCCCAGCATAGCAACACCACAACACGAGAGGTGTTCAATACAGAGGGCCGGGGGGAGAGAGAGTGAGAGACAACAAATACACACATTACTTATTCACCTCTCACTAAAATACGCTACGTGTTTGGAACTATGGCAGTGATGTTGATACAGTATGTCTGTGTGTTCACTAGTGTGTAACATGCAAACATACATTTCCCTTCATGGGAGAGAATAGTTTAAGTTTAAAGGATATTTTGAATTGATTTGTGTATAACTCATAAATTAGAGGAGGAAAATTCTAGAGTCAATAAAGAGTGAAAGATGAAAGATGTGAATAGAGAAATAACATTAATGACGAGACCTTTCAACCCTGCCCACCCCTCTGTGCCTTACAGGTCTACACTACTCACAATCACAAGAGCCGGCAGAGAGCCAGAGAAACACAGGTGAGCTTCTCTTCACATCAGAGATCAACCACTGGTTTAAACCACTGTAGGTGAGCTTCTCTTCACATCAGAGATCAACCACTGGTTTAAACCACTAGGTGATCTTCCTCTGTCTCAGGCAAGGTGGAGCTGGGACTTTGACTCAGGGTTGTGAAAGGGTTAATGTAACATGTTCATGGCAGAATTCAAATAATCTGTGGAGAGCTGGATTATATAACAGGACCTTCATAGGGCTAATTTAATCCTAACACCTAACTACTATCTCGTTGCACAGAAACACATTGAATGAAAATATAAACGTAACATGTAAATTGTTGGTCCCGTGTTTCGTGAGCCAAAATAAAAGATCCCAGAAAAGCTTATTTCTCTCAAATTTAGGGCACAAATTTGTTTACATCCTTGTTAGTGAGCATTTTATCCTTTGTCAAGATCATCAACCTGACAGGTGTGGCATATCAAGAAGCTGATTAAACATCCTGATCATTACACAGGTGCACCTTTTTCTGGGGACAATAAAAGGCCACTTTGAAATGTGCAATTTTGTCACACAACACAATGCCACAGATGTCTCAAGTTTTGAAGGAGCGTGCAATTGGAATGCGTAGGAGTATTTCTGCCTGTAATAATGCCATTTTGTGGGAAAAACAGATTCTCATTGGGTGGGCCTGGCTCCCCAGTGGGTTGGCCTGGCTGCCAAGTGGTTAAAACTATGCTCTTCCAGGCCAACCTGTAGGACTTAATTAATGTATTTCAATTGACTGATTTCCTTAAATGAACTGTAACTCAGCAAAATCTTTTAAATTGTTGCATGTTGCATTTATATGTTTGTTTGGTATAGTTGCTTAGAAGAGAAAACAGGCTGTCAGGCAGGCCTGGAATTTCGTGATATTAGGGGCAAGGCCATTTGGTGTTCAAGAGGTGCCCAATCTCCCAGGGCACCAAGGCCAGCTGCTCGGGCACCAAAGCCATTAACCAAAATAGCCAATTAAATTGATTTGAAAACCGAAATACACAAGCTATTCTGTTAAGAAAAACATAAGTGTATGTAAATGTAGGCCTATATAAATAATTAGCCTACATATCAATGTGTAGGTGATAGCCTATGCTGACATGAGGGAGGCACCTGAACATTTTTATGGCCACACAAGGAGGCATGATCGTCAATGCCAAAGGGAAATTTGAGGCCTGCAGTCAGGTTAACCTTGCCAGTAGTACTTCTTGCCACTAGTATTTTTTTATTTTCAAATACACTGGATAGTTTTTTTCACACGGTCAGCCATATTAGTATGGTGCCCCTGGAGCAAATTAGGCTCCATTGGCCAACCCTTCTTTGGTAGAGCTATACTCTCCTGCAGGATTTTGTTCCAACTCTACTCTAACACACCTGAATTATTCTAATCAGCTGCTCAAAAGAATGTTGATTGGCTGAATCAAATCAAATCAAAATTTTTGGCTGAATCATGTGTGTTAGAGCAGGGTTAAAACAAAAGCATGCACAGAGCACACCCAGTAGGGCAGTATTTCTCTCGGAGGAGGGTTGGCCACCCCAGCAGTAGGCCTACTGAAAGAATTTAGCAAAAGCAACATCTTTTTCCAATCTCAATACATACAATGAGATAGTCTGTAGAGTTTAAACTTTAAAGAGAAGATCACATGCCTTTCATGGTTGAACGAGAGACATCCCAAAAATCGGTCTTCTCATGTCTGTAGGGTTCAAACTGTTTGAGCTACAAACTAATGTGACCCCTCTATGGAAATATTCTCACAAACACAATGGACTTCTCCGTTTTGCTCTATGTCCCCCACAAGTGTCACAGGACTAGTCTGAAGGTAACCCGCTACCGGGCTCGAAAATGCATGAAAGGGAATGGGGCATTTCAATGTCAAAGGCATACGGATAATTCCATGGTATAATATATATTTTTTCTGAGCTTTCTTATATCTCTCAGATATAGGATGGACACTTCAAAACACACACTTCCCTTTCGATTTATTTTGGGACCAAATTCCAAAATGTTTCATCAAATTATTTTTGTATATATTTTTGTTATACCTACAGGGCCCTAAAATTCTAAATAAAATAGCTAAATGATCCTTGGTATGACCATCATGAAACAATTCCATATGTTAGCTAAGTAGAAACTCAGCCTTGGGCCCTTAGACCCTCGCCTTACTGACTCTGACAATGAGATAATCGGACCAAGCTCCACACACACACACACACACTGTTCAGTCCTTTGCGCCCCTCCTCAGTATCTCGAATGGCCCCTGCGGCGAGCTGATTGGAGGAAGAGGATTCTAAGCGAGTGGACTGGTTAATTATTCTCGAATGGCCCCTGCAGCAAGCTGACTGGAGGAAGAGGATTCTAAGTTGGCGGACTGGTTAATTATGCTAATCCAGGGGGCAGATAACGAGACGCTTAATACCTCACTCTGAGACACACACAGAGCTCTCTGCCAGTGTGGGTACGACTGTTATCCTCTGGAGAGAGATAGTCTCTGTGAGAAAATATAAGACTTTGTCAGAGAGAAAGAGAGATAGGGATGAGTGTGTGTGTTTGCGTGTGTGTGTTTCAGAAAGAATCACAATTATAACTATTTCTCAGCTCATATCCCATATCTATGCTACAGCTCCATACCATAACCCCACCCCTCCTCTGACGTGTGTGTCTCTGTCTTCTCTGTGTTGTGACTAGGCACGTATCCATTCTGGCTCTTTTAACAGACTGATTCTAAACTAATTTTATTTTATGATGTGCATCCCTCTGCCAACTTCTACTGGATTTATAGTCCTCTTCCTGGCTCCCTTTCTTCTCCCTCAATCATTTTCTCTGTTGTTCAATGCAGCATTTTACTGAATCTACAGAGCTGATAACACCACCGTTTGTGTTCATGTGTGTGCGAGCATTAGTGTGTGCAATTATGTGTGCAAGCAAGCATGTGTTGTCCGACTGACTCTCTCTCTCTCTCTCTCGCCCGCTCTCTTTCTCTGTCTCTCCCCCCTTTCTCTCTCTTCCCCCCACTCTCTCTCTCAGGTCAGTGAAGGCTGTTTGTGGGGGAATGTCTGTTCCACTGCAGGCTCGCATCCGTGACTTCCTCTGCAGCTCAGTCTTTAGACACACAGAGACATGGGGCAGAGAGCTCAGCAGAGCCGCTCTGCCTGCCAGACCTCAAACTGCAGCCTGCAGCTGCACTGACCAGCACTGGGCTGGGGGGGGGGGTGGGGTGGAGGGAGAGGAGAGCCGAATGGGAGAGTGAAGATGTGAGGAGGAGAGAGGGGAGAGCAGTGCAAAAGAAAGAGGGGGAGGAAGCGAATGGGAGGACAGAGAGAATTATTATCCTCCCTTCTCCTCCTCTTCCTCCTGCCCCCTCTGACTCCCTCGCTCCCGATGGACAGCTCAGGATGCTCCACCTCCTTCCGGATTTCAACCAATCACTGGCTGAGGCTCGTAAAGCTCGCTACATCCATCACGAGGTCTATCCCCCTGCGAGAGGGAGCTGTCAATCACTGACATATTCACCAGAGGCAATATGGGTTCCAACCACATTCTGAAAGCAACCCTGTTAGACTTAAAAACATTCCTGTGAGTGTGACCTACTGACTAGGTTTGCTTTAACCTAAGACCTTTGCACACCACAGGAATGTGTCGAGTGGGGTTCCCAAAGTTTTTCTGCACATGACCCCAAATTTACACTAGAAAATGCATGGGACCCCACTTTGGAAAATAATAGGCCTAACAGTTAACACTGTGTTTACATTCACTAAATATTAGGTCCCACAGGCTGTCCCAACATGATAATGACATGAAAACACATTTGTGTAAAAGGCCCTTGGTTGACACTGTACACATTTTGAAGAGAAAGAGTTCTTAATTTCTTTGATAAGCTTACAGATTTTCTCAGGGGACCCCATTTCAATTTCAGGGGACCCCACCCCAAGTTTGGAAAACACTGTGTTAGCCAATTAAGCAAAAACCTTAATATTTGCTCGGGGAGCTATAGCAAGTCTTCAGTTCTCAGGCAATTCTCACTTCCGTTACATTATGGACACCTCTATAAACATTAGATCAGTGGAGGCTGCTGATGGGAGAACGGCTCATAATAATGGCCGGAACAGAGCAAACGGAATGGCATCAAACACCTGTAAACAGTTTGTTTGATACATTCGATACCATTCCACCTATTCCGCTCCAGTCATTATCACGAGCCCGTTCTCCCCAATTAAGGTGCCACTAACCACTTGTGCATTAGATCCATTCCAACCTACTATGTCCGGACAACGTGACGCCATACTCAACAAGGCCTTGGTCTGTCATACACCTGTTTTGTGCCAAACTGACAGTGCATCTTGTTCAATGTGCCATATTTCTATCCATGAATGTACCATTTGAGCAGGGCCAGTTTACCACATTTGGGGCCTCGTGCACTAACCTACGTCAGCTAACTTACTGCATTTCAACACATTTGGCTGTGGAGCAGAGAGAGAATGTGCAGTTTTATAATGCTATTCTACACATTTCATCATGAGGCTAAGGGAAAATGTTGCAGTTTAAAGCAAATTTCCAGTAATTCTACACTTTTTGCCATCTCATGCCTTTGTTCACATTTGGCCATAGGGCTGGGAGAACATTTTACAGTTTTAAAGCTAATTTCCTGCAAATGCAGGGTTGGGGGTTGGTGCTCCCTGGAAGTCAGGGGAGGCACTTACCCTGTGTGCCAGTTCGATAATCCAGCCCTGCATTTCAAATCAAATCAATTTTTATTTGTGACATGCGCCGAATACAACAGATGTAGACTTTAATGTGGAATGCTTACTTACAAGCCCTTAACCAACAGTGAAGTTGAAGAAGAAGAAAATATTTACCAAGTAGACTAAAATAAAAAGTAATAAAAAAGGGGGCACCGGTACCGAGTCAGTGTACTGGGGTACAGGCTAGTTGAGGCAATCTGTACATGTAGGTGGGGGCGAAGTGACTATGCATAGGTAACAAACAAACAGCAAGTGTACAAAAGGGAGGGGGGGGGGGGGGTCAATGTATATTGTCTGGTGGAGATTTTATGGATTTTTCAGCAGTCTTGTGGCTTGGGGGTAGAAGCTGTTGAGGAGCCTTTTGGTCCTAGACTTGGTGCTCCTGTACTGCTTGCCGTGCGGTAGCAGAGAAAACAGTCTATATACTTGGGTGACTGGAGTCTCTACTTTGGGTGACTGGAGTCTCCGGTCGGGAAGAAAGGTTTTGTCATGCCCTCTTCACAACTGTCTTGGTATGTTTGGACCATGATAGTTTGTTGGTGATGTGGACACCAAGGAACTTGAAACTCTCAACCAGCTCCTCTACAGCCCAGTCAATGTTAATGGGGGCCTGTAGTTTTCCTGTAGTCCACGATCAGCTCCTTTGTCTTGCTCACATTGAGGTAGAGGTTGTTGTCCTGGCATCACACTGCCAGTTCTCTGACCTCCCATTTGAGACCTGCTCAATGTAAAGGTCCATAATATATTTTGTGCTAAATCATGTATCTGATTGAAATTCTCAATGCATGTAAAGTATAATGTATAAAATCATTGGCTCATGAATCATGATTAATTGTAATAAAATAGAGGCCAAGAGATAAAGGTTGCATCAGTGCCTCAGGCAAGAGTGTGTGAGGAGAACGTCCCCTGGCGACTCCTTTAGATATTGCTTAACATTTGCATTCCAATCACTGACCATAAATACGTATGAGAATATGTAGGCCTATTTAGTATCGCAATGTTAGGATGTTTTTTTAATTTACTTATTTAACTAGTGAAGGGAAAGGGGGATACCTAGTCAGTTGTACAACTGAATATCTTCAACTGAAATGTGTCTTCTGTATTTAACCCAACCCTCTGAATCAGAGAGGTGTGGGGGCTGCCTTAACCGAAATCCACATCTTCGGCGCACCGGGAACAGTGGGTTAACTGCCTTGCTCAGGGGCAGAACGACAGATTTTTTTTTACTTTCGGTTACTGGCCCAATGCTCTAACCACTAGAACAAATTCTTATTTACAATGATGGCCTACCGATAATTTAAAACAAAAACATGTTCTGTGGTATTATTAATAAACTATGAAATCTATTGGCTCAAACCATGGGCAGCTAAGGATGTATGCTTAGTCAGTATGTAACCAAGCCGATGATCCCACTATGAAAAGAGAGAACACTAAAACAGGTTCAAGTACGTTGAAGGATGCTTAAATGAACTCGGAAATGAAAATGTATCCGTTCCGTTCCCAAAAACGTCAAGCACAGTAAAACTGAAATAGAACTAAGTTGGCCTTAGACATACTGATATAAACTAGGTTTTGCGTCCCCCCTTGGCCTTGGCTGGCTTAACTAAGGATTTGGGATGTAGCTGATCCTAGATCGGTTCTTACATCCCTCGGGCAACTTATACCTGGAGCTGAAACTAAAAAACAAGTCAATTGGTTGTAGCCTACTTCCGTGTTTTCTTTTAAACGAAATAGCTCCATACACACAAGAAAAAGAAGAAACACAACCATGACTTTCCTTCGAAGGTTTGCGATTAGGCACTGCTCTCTATCCCGCGGCTTGGGTGCTCTATCCTCGGCGTCTCTTGGAGCTCCAGGCTCGGTAACGTTACACCGTCTGGGAGTGGAAAAGCTGCCTAGCCGAGGACGCCCTTTCACGGGGCACAATGACACACACACAAGCTGGCTACACACCGAGACGCCAGAGTCCGTAGAAGTGGATCTAAAGCGACTAGATGGAGAGGACACTGGTAGGGAAGGACGCTCTTTGAATCTTTATGCTTTCCGCTACCAGGAAACCGAGTTGAACGGTAGTAAGGTTTACCATTTTTGAGTGAGTGCAAGTTCCACAATATTCACCATGGTCGACAACCTGGTCTCAGAGCATTTCGTATTAGCGTTCCATTTATGATATGTATGTATGTATTAATTTGTGGATAATCCATCTCCCATTTTGTATGATATATTACGAATTTGTTACATGTACAATATGTAACTAATTTGCAAAACATTCTATATGTTACGAATTTTCTAAATGTATGATATGTTACAAATTCTAGCTAGGTTGCTGACTAATGTTTGCTGGGTTAAGGGAAGGGTTACCTAACATGCTAAGTAGTTGAAAAGTTGCTAATCAGCTAAAGTTGTCTGTGAAGAGATTCTAACTCCAACCTTTGGGTTGCTTAACGTTTGTGTTATACGCCCATCCACCAACTACTCTAATATGGGTTATGTAACCATACCAAATGTAGCATCTCTTACTTTTATGAGAATCTTGGATTTAAATGTACTATGTTACGTCTAGGGTATGAGACCAGGCTGTGATTGACAATCCTGAGAATCATAAACTCAGCAAAAAAATAAATGTCCTCTCACTGTCAACTGCGTTTATATTTCAAACTTAACATATGTAAATATTTGTATGAACTTAACAAGATTCAACAACTGAGACAGAAACTGAACAAGTTCCACAGACATGTGATTAACAGAAATTGAATAATGTGTCCCTGAACGAAGGGGAAGTCAAAATCAAAAGTAACAAGTCAGTTTCTGGTGTGGCCATCAGCTGCATTAAGTACTGCAGTGCATCTCCTCCTCATGGACTGCACCTGATATGCCAGTTCTTGCTGTGAGATATTACCCCACTCTTCCACCAAGGCACCTGAAAGTTCCAGGACATTTCTGGGGGGAATGGCCCTAGTCCTCACCCTCCGATCCATCAGGTCCCAGACGTGCTCAATGGGATTGAGATCCGGGCTCTTCGCTGACCATGGCAGAACACCAGGAAATCACGAACAGAACAGGCAATATGGCTGGTGGCATTGTCATGCTGGAGGGTCATGTCAGGATGAGCCTGCAGGAAGGGTACCACATGAGAAAGGAGGATGTCTTCCCTGTAACGCACAGCGTTGAGATTGCCTGCAATGACAAAAAGCTCAGTCCGATGATGCTGTGACACACCGCCCCAGACCATGATGGACCCTCCACCTCCAAAATCGATCCCGCTCCAGAGTACAGGCCTCAGTGTAATGCTCATTCGTTCGAGGATAAACGCGAATCCGAACATCACCCCTGGTGAGACAAAATGGCGACTTGTCAGAGAAGAGCACTTTTTGCCAGTCCTGTCTGGCCTAGCGACGGTGGGTTTGTGCCCATAGACGACGTTGTTGCCGGTGATGTCTGGTGAGGACCTGCCTTACAACAGGCCTACTAGCACTCAGTCTAGCCTCTCTCAGCCTATTGTGGACAGTCTGAGCACTGATGGAGGGATTGTGCGTTCCTGGTGTAACTCTGGAAGTTGTTGTTGTCATCCCGTACCTGTCCCACAGGTGTGATGTTTGGATCCGTCCTGTCTCTCTGTAGAGCTGTCTTAGGAGTCTCACAGGTCGGAAATGGCAATTTATTGCCCTGGCCACATCTGCAGTACTCTTGCCTCCTTTCAGCATGCCTAAGGCACATTCACACAGATGAGCAGGAACCATGGGCATCTTACCTTTGGTGTTTTTCAGAGTCAGTAGAAATGCCTCTTTATTGTCCTAAGTTTTCATAACTGTGACCTTAATTGCCTGCCGTCTGTAAGCTGTTAGTGTCTTAACGACCATTCCACAGGTGCATGTTCATTAATTGTTTATGGTTCATTGAACAAGCATGGGAAACAGTGTTTAAACTCTTTACAATTAAAATCTGTGAAGTTATTTAGATTTGTACAAATTATCTTTGAAAGACAGGGTCCTGAAAAAGGGACCTTTCTTTTTTTTGCTGAGTTTAGGTAGCTTAGGTGAATAAGCTTACCCTGAAATGACATAAACATTATCTGAAGTTACAGGGGAAGTAAGCGCACCACCTGCTGTGCCATAAAGGTCCTGCCCTTGATTTGATTTGGATTTAACCTCTTGGTAGAGGCAGAAGAAGTAGTAGGCACATTGATACAGGGAGTGTTGTGTTGCAGGAGCACAGAGCACAGAGTACAGAGTGAAAACCATGTCCTACTATTCAGTGATTAACACTGAGGTAAACACGGACATATTTACACACACACAGGGGAGATGCTGCTTATAAAAAGCCTTCAGCCTAGCCACAGGTCAGACAGCCTCAGGCATTCACCTCCTGTCTCTTTCCCTCCTTTCCTCCCTCTATCACCTCCTCTACTTCCCACTCCTTCTGTCCCTCCTATCCTCTTCTTCCTCCCTCCCTCATCCTCTCCTCTCCTCTTCTCCAGACATACACACACACACCTGTCACCTCATGGCTCAAATCTAATGTGACAATATCGTCAACATCTGCATCTGCGCCTGTGCAGCTGCTTATATTTCAAATGCATAAACAATAACACACACACACGTGACTCTCTTTCTTTCTCTCTCTCTCTCTCTGTAGGTATAGCTGAGGTGTTGATGTGCCGTCAGAAGGCAAAGAATGCTCTGGGCCGTGTGTTTGTCTCTCAGGTGGGTTTGATCTCTATGTGACCTTACACACGCATCGAATTGCTAACTATTGATCAGAGGTGTGGACTGAAGTCACATGATTCGAGTCTGACTTGATAGAAAATAAATTTACTTTAGACGCTGAGGAGTATTTCTGTCTGTAATAAAGCCCTTCTGTGGGGAAAAACGAATTATGATTGGCTGGGTCTGGCTCTCCAGTGGGTGGGTCTATGCCCTCCCATGTCCACCCATGGCTGCACCCCTGCCCAGCCATGTGAAATCCATAGATCAGGGCCTAATGAATTTCTTTCAATTGACAAATTTCCTTATATGAACTGTAACTCTGTAAAATCTTTGAAATTGTTGCATGTTGCGTTTAAAATGTTTTTTTTTCAGTATATACAGTTGAAGTCGGAAGTTTACATACACCTTAGCCAAATACATTTATACTCAGTTTTTCACATATCCTAACATTTAATCCTAGTGAAAATTCCCTGTCTTAGGTCAGTTAGGATCACCACTTTATTTTAAGAATGTGAAATGTCAGAATAATAGTAGAGAGAATGATTTATTTCAGCTTTTATTTCTTTAATCACATTCCCAGTGGGTCAGAAGTTTACATACACTCAATTAGTATTTGGTAGCATTGCCTTTAAATTGTTTAACTTGGGTCAAACATTTCGGGTAGCCTTCCACAAGCGTCCCACAATAAGTTGGGTGAATTTTGTCTGACAGAGCTGGTGTAACTGAGTCAGGTTTGTAGGCCTCCTTGCTCGCACACGCTTTTTCAGTTCTGCCCACAAGTTTTCTATAGGTTTGAGGTCACGGCTTTGTGATGGCCACACAAATACCTTGACTTTGTTGTCCTTAAGCCAGTTTGACACAACTTTGGAAGTATGCTTGGGGTCACTGTCCATTTGGAAGATCCATTTGCGACCAAGGTTTAACTTCCTGACTGATGATATATTCAATATATCCGCATAATTTTCCTGCCTCATGATGCCATCTATTTTGTGAAGTGTACCAGTCTCTCCTGCAGCAAAGCACCCCCACAACATGATGCTCCCACCCCAGTGCTTCAAGGTTGGGATGATGTTCTTCGACTTGCAAGTCTCCCCCTTTTTCCTCCAAACATAACGATGGTCATTATTGCCAAACAGTTCTATTTTTGTTTCATCAGACCAGAGAACATTTCTCCAAAAAATGACGATCTTTGTCCCCATGTGCAGTTGCAAACCGTATTCTGGGTTTTTTATGGTGGTTTTGGAGCCGTGGCTTCTTCCTTGCTGAGTGACCTTTCAGGTTATGTCGATATAGGACTAGTTTTACTGTGGATATAGATACTTTTGTACCCGTTTCCTACAGAATCTTCACAAGGTCCTTTACTACTGTTCTGGGATTGATTTGCACTTTTCGCCAACCAAAGTACATTCATCTCTAGGAGACCGAACGCTTCTCCTTCTTGAGCGGTATGATGCCTGCATGGTCCCATGGTGTTTATACTTGAGTGCTATTGTTTATACAGATGAACGTGGTACCTTCAGGCATTTGTAAATTGCTCCCAAGGATGAACCAGACTTGTGGAGGTCTACAATTTTTTTCTGAGGTTTTGGCAGATATTTTTTTTTCACATGATGTCAAGCAAAGAGGCACTGAATTTGAAGGTAGGCCTTGAAATACATCCACAGGTCAATTCCTCCAATTCACTCAAATGATGTCAATTAGTCTATCAGACGCTTCTAAAGCCATGACATAATTTTCTGGAATTTTCCAAGCTGTTTAAAGGCACAGTTAGCTTAGAGTATATAAACTTCTGAGCCACTGGTATTGTGATACAGTGAATTATAAGTGAAATAATCTGTCTGTAAACAATTGTTGGGAAAAATACTTGTCATGCACCAAGTAGATGTCCTAACCATCTTGCCAAAACTATAGTTTGTTAACAATAAATTTGTGGAGTGGTTGAAAAATGAGTTTTAATGACTCCAACCTAAGTGTATGTAAACTTCCGACTTCAACTGTATGCCTTAGTGGTAGTACTGACTACAGTGCCATCAGAAAGTATTCAAACCCTTTGACTTATTCCACATTTTGTTGTGTTTCAGCTCAAAATGCAGGCGTATGAAGCAGTTTATTTCTATATCTTGCGTTTTGAAAATGCGTCACCGTTTATGGTTGTAATGAAAAGCTACATTGTGTGTGCCTGTATGCCCAGTGCATGCGTGCACGTGCTTCCGTGGGGGTAGGAAGCTTTGAACCATTCCTTTTCGTGGTTGCGTGTGAAAAAGTTTGAAAACAACTGAGCTAGCGAACAAATTGCTGATTTGATGTACAGTGATGGGTTCAGCGTAAACGTCAAATTGTAGGGAGAGAGGATTGCCAATGTCACAAGAGGCTGCTGAGGTGAGAACGGCTCATAATGATGGCTGGAACTGCGCAAATGGAAACCATGCGTTTGATGTAGTTGATACATTCCACTCATTACACTCCAGTCAATACCACGAGCCTATTCTCCCCAATTCATGTGCCACCAACCTCCTCTGAAATTTGCTCCAAAAACTTTTCGGTGATCAAGTGTTTTAGAGAAAATAATGAAAAGGTCTGTCTGTTAGCCTCATTAAATATACAAAGATTTGTAGTTGAACAAGTCATTGCCTGTACAGATTTATTTTTGATTGACTTGACTTGGAAAAAAAACCTGTGACTCGACTTGCTCTTAGAATGCACGACTTGGACTTCAGACTCGACCTGTTCTACTTGGGACCTGACTTAAGACTTGGACCTTTCGACCTTCTTGTGAGTGACTCGAATAATAGTGACTTGGTCCCAGCTCTACTATTGATCTAACAGAGTATGATGACTGCTAAGACTATTCTCTCTCTCTCTCCCACTTCCTCTCTCTATCCATCTCTCTCTAGATGAGGGAGCTGGTGTCCTCTCTACACCATGACTCAGCTGTGAGAGTGGTGGTCTTCAGGAGTCTGGTACAAGGGGTCTTCTGTGCAGGTCTGTCCTTTTGTGCGTGTGTGTGTGTGTGTGTGTGTGTGTGTGTGTGTGTGTGTGTGTGTGTTTTTATGTCTTCTCTGTGTCTTCTGTAGGAGCTGATCTGAAGGAGAGAGCTGAGATGAACCACTCTGACTCCGATCTGTTTGTTCACGGCCTGCGCTCACTCATGACTGAGATCGGTGAGGGGTGTGTGATCGATTTTTAGGATGTCTGACAAATACTGCTCTCACTCAGTCACCTTTCACAGCAAATGCGTTAGTGTTACATACATTACCAGTCAAAAGTTTGGACACACCTACTCATTCCAGGGTTTTAATATCTTTTTACTATTTTCTACATTGAAGAATAATAGTGAAGACATCAAAACAATGAAATAACACATTTGAAATCATGTAGTAACCAAAAGTGTTAAACAAATCAAAATATATTTAATATTCTTCAAAGTAGCTACCCTCTGCCTTGATAACAGCTTTTCACACTCTTGGCATTCTATCAACTAGCTTCATGAGGTAGTCACCTGGAATGCATTTCAATTAACAGGTGTGCCTTGTTCAAAGTTAATTTGTGGAATTTCTTTCGTTAATGCGTTTGAGCCAATCAGTTGTGTTGTGACAAGGTAGGGGTGGTATACAGAAGATAACCCTATTCGGTAAAAGACCACGTCCATATTATGGCAAGAACAGCTCAAATAAGCAGAGAAAAGACAATCCATCATTACTTTAAGACATGAAGGTCAGTCAATCTGGAGAATTTCAAGAACTTTTAAAGTTTCTTCAAGTGCCGTAGCAAAAACCCTCAATCACTATGATGAAACTGGCTCTCATGAAGACCACCACAGGAAAGGAAGACCCAGAGTTACCTCTGCTGCAGAGGATAAGTTCATTAGATTTACCAGTCTCAAAAATTGCAGCCAAAATAAATGCTTCGCAGAGTTCAAAGTAACAGACACATCTCAACATCAACTGTTCAGATTAGACCGTGTGAATCAGGACTTCATGGTCGAATTGCTGCAAAGAAACTAGAGGTCGACCGATTAATCGGAATGGCTGATTTAATTAGGGCTGATTTCAAGTTTTCATTACAATTGGTAATCTGTATTTCTGGACACCGATTATGGCCGATTACATTGTACTCCACGAGGAGACTGCGTGGCAGGCTGACTACCTGTTATGCGAGTGCAGCAAGGAGCCAAGGTAAGGTGCTAGCAAGCTAGCATTACAATTATCTTATTAAAAACAGTCAATCTTAACATAATCACGAGTTAACTACACGTGGTTGATGGTAGTACTAGTTTATCTAGCTTGTCCTGCATGGCATATAATTGATGTGGTGCCTGTTAATTTATCATTGAATTACAGCCTACTTCGCCAAACGGGTGATAATTTAAGAAGCGCATTCGCAAAAAAAGCACTGTCGTTGCACCAATGTGTACCTAACCATAAACATCAATGCCTTTCTTAAAATCAATACACAAGTATATGTTTTTAAACCTGTGTATTTAGTTAATATTGCCTGCTAACATGAATTTATTTTAACTAGGGAAATTGTGTCACTTCTCTTGCGTTCTGTGCAAGCAGAGTCAGGGTATATACAGCAGTTTTGGCCGCCTGGCTCATTGCGAACTGTGTGAAGACCATTTCTTCCTAACAAAGACTGTAATTCATTTGCCAGAATTGTACATAATTATGACATATATTGAAGGTTGTGCAATGTAACAGCAATATTTAGACTTAGGGATGCCACCCGTTAGATAAAATACGGAACGGTTCCGTATTTCACTGAAAGAATAAACATTTTGTTTTTGAAATTAGTTTCCGGATTTGACCATATTAATGACCAAAGGCTCGTATTTATGTGTGTTATTAAATTATAATTAAGTCTATGATTTGATATTTGATAGAGCAGTCTGACTGAGCGGTGGTAGGCAGCAGCAGGCTCATAAGCATTCATTCAAACAGCACTTTCCTGCATTTTCCTGCACTTCGCTGTGCTTCAAGCATTGCACTGTTGATGACTTCAAGCCTATCAACTCCCGAGATTAGGCTGGCAGTACTATAGTGCCTATAAGAACATCCAATAGTCAAAGGTATATGAAATACAAATGGTATAGAGAGAAATAATCCTATAATTCCTATAATAACTACAACCTAAAACTTCTTACCTGGGAATATTGAAGACTCATGTTAAAAGGAACCACCAGCTTTCATATGTTCTCATGTTCTGAGCAAGGAACTGAAACGTTAGCTTTTTTTTGTTGTTGAATTTTACCCCCTTTTTCTCCCCAATTTCGTAGTATCCAATTATTAGTAGTTACTATCTTGTCTCATTGCTACAACTCCAGTAAGGGCTCCGGAGAGACGAAGGTCGAAAGTCATGCGTCCTCCGAAACACAACCCGACCTAGCCGCACCAAGCGTGCATTCCAACCTGGAAGCCAGCCACACCAATGTGTCGAAGGAAACACTGTGCACCTGGCCACCTTGGTTAGCGTGCACTGCGCCCGGCCTGTCACAGGAGTCGCTGGTGCGCAATGAGACAAGGATATCCCTACCGGCCAAACCATCCCTAACCTGGACGACGCTAGGCCAATTGTGCGTCGCCCCACGGACCTGCGACAGAGCCTGGGCGCAAACCCAGAGTCTCTGGTGGCACAAACGTTAGCTGTTTTACATGGCAAATATTGCACTTTTTCTTTCTTCTCCAACACTTTGTTTTTGCATTATTTAAATGAATTTGAACATGTTTCATTATTTGAGGCTAAATAGATTTTACTGATGTATTATATTAAGTTAAAATGAAAGTGTTCATTCAGTATTGTTGTAGTTGTCATTATTACAACTATTTGTATATATAAAAATAGGCAGATTTTAATCGGTATGGGCTTTTTTTGGTCCTCCAATAATCGGTATCGGCATTGAAAAATCATAATCGGTCAACCTCTAAAAGAAACCACTACTAAAGGACACCAATAGTAAGAAGAGACTTGCTTGGGCCAAGAAACACAAGCAATGGCCATTAGACCAGTGGAACTCTGACCTTTTGGTCTTGAGGTTTTTGGTTCCAACCACTGTGTCTTTGTGAGATGCAGAGTAGGTTAACGGATTATCTCTGCATGTGTCGTTCCCACCGTGAGGCATGGAGGAGGAGGTGAGAGGGTGCTTTGCAGGTGACACTGTCTGTGATTTATTTAGAATTCAAGGTACACTTAACCAGCATGGCTACCACATCGTTCTGCTGTGATACACAATCCCATCTGGTTTGCGCTTAGTGGGACTATCATTTGTTTTTTAACAGGACAATGACCCAACACACCCAGACTGTGTAAGGGCTATTTTACCAAGAAGGAGAGTTGTATCAGATGACCTGGCCTACACAATCACTAGACCTGAAGGAAAGTTGCCAACAATTGCTCAGCATGTGTGGGAACTCCTTCAAGACTGTTGGAAAAGCATTCCAGGTGAAGCTGGTTGAGAGAATGCCAAGAGTTGTCAAGGCAAAGAAAGGGTGGCTACTTTGAAGAATCTCAAATATAAAGTATATTTTTATTTGTTTAACACTTTTTTTGGTTACTACATGATTCCACATATTATTTCATAGTTTTGATAGGTCTTCACTATTATTCTACAATGTAGAAAATAGTAAAAATAAATTAACTTTTGACTGGTACTGTATGTGTACAGACTAGGGGCTACCCCTTGTCTTATTCATTATTCAGCCTGTTCTCATGCTAGTACATCTCTCTCAACAACCCGAAATTCTCTCTCTCTCTCAAATCACTTTATACAGTGCTTTTGGAAAGTATTCAGACCCCTTGACTTTTTGCACATTTTGTTACGTTACAGCCTTATTCTAAAATAGATTAAATGAAAAAAAAAATCCTCATCAATCTAAACGCAATGCCCCATAATGACAGTGAACTGTTTTTTAAAAATGTTTGCAAATGTATTCAAAATAAAAAACGATACCTTATTTACATAAGTATTCAGACCGAGACAGGATTGTGTTGAGGCACAGATACAGGGATGATTACCATAAAATGTCTGCAGCATTGAAGGTCCCCAAGAACACAGTGGCCTCCATCATTCTTAAATGGAAGAAGCTTGGAACCACCTAGATGCTTCAAGAACCTGATGGTCACTCCAACAGAGTTCCTCTGTGGAGATGGTTGTCCTTCTGGAAGGTTCTCCTATCTCTGCAGCACTCCTCCAATTAAGCCTTTATTGAAGAGTGGCCAGACGGAAGCCACTCCTCATTAAATGGCACATGACAGCCCGCTTGGAGTTTGCCAAAAGGCACCTAAAGGACTCTCAGACCATGAGAAACAAGATTATCTGGTCTGATGAAACCAAGATTGAACTCTTTGGCCTGAATGCCAAGCCTCACGTCTGGAGGAGACCTGGCACCATCCCTACGGTGAAGCATGCTGGTGGCAGCATCATGCTGTGGGGATGTTTTTCAGCAGCAGGGACTGGGAGACTCAGGATCGAGCAAAGTACAGACAGATCTTTGATGAAAACCTGCTTCAGAGTGCTCAGATCCTGAGACCGGGGCAAAGGTTCACCTTCCAACAGGACAACAACCCTAAGCACACTGCCAAGACAACACAGGAGTGGCTTTGGGACAAGTCTCTGAATGTCCTTGAGTGGCCCAGCCAGAGCCCAGACTTGAACCCGATCAAACATCTCTGGAGAGACCTGAAAATAGCTGTGCAGCGACGCTCCCCATCCAACCTGACAGCTTGAGAGGATCAGCAGAGAAGAATAGAAGAAACTCCCTAACTACAGGTGTGTCAGGAAGACTCGATCGGGTAATCCTTGCCAAGGTGCTTCAACAAAGTACTGAGCAAGTGTCTGAATACTTATGATAATGTGATATTTCAGTTTTTTTTTTCTCAATAAATTAGCAAGAAATTCAAAAAAACGTTTTTTTTTTGTCATTATGAGGTATTGTGTTAAGATTGATAATAAGGGAAAAACCAATTGAATACATTTTAGAATAAGGCTGTAATGTAACAAAATGTGGAAAAAGTCAAGGGGTCTGAATACTTTCCGAATGGGTTGTCAGCCTTCACTACACAGTACGAGTTTCATCAAAATTAGAAAGTTATCACAGGGCCTCTCGAGTGGTGCAGCGGTCTGAGGCACTACATCACAGTGTTAGTGGCGTCACTACAGAACCGGGTTCGATCCCGGGCTATATCACAACCGGCACTGATCGGGAGTCCAATTGGGCGGCGCACAATTGGCCTAGCGTCGTCCGGGTTAGGGGAGGGTTTGGCCGGGGGACTTTACTTGTCTCATCGCATTTTATACGAGTCCTTGTGGCGGGCCGGGTGCCTGCAGGCTGACCTCGGTCATCAGTTGAATGGTGTTTCCTCCGACACATTGGTGCGGCTAGCTTCCGGTTTAAGCGGGCAGGTGTTAAGAAGCTCGGGTTTGGCGGGTCATGTGTCGGCGGACGAATGACTCGACCTTCACCACCCGAGCCCGTTGGAGAGTTGCAGTAATGAGACAAGATCAAAATGGGGGAGAAAAAGGGCGTACAAAATATAGTGTGTGTTTGTTCATTGTACTGTGTGCATGCGTGCATTCATAGTCTGTAACTACATCGTCTGAACTCTCCACATGTCGTCTCTCCACATGTCGTCTCAGCCTTGTTGCCCATGCCGACGGTTGCTGCGGTGGATGGCTTCGCCCTTGGAGGGGGTCTGGAGCTGGCGCTTGCCTGTGACCTTCGAACAGCTGGTCAGTGACCTCTAACCTCTTACCTCACCAATCGCCATTAGCCTCTCACTTCTCACCTCTAACCGGGAGCCATCCCTTTTTGTGAAGAATAAATACAGTCTAGATTATTGTGTACATTGCATTCGGAAAGTATTCATTTTCCCACATTTTGTTACGTTACAGCCTTATTCAAAAATGTATTAAATATTTTTTCCCCTCATCAATTTACACACAATACCCCATAATGACAAAGTGAAAACAAGTTATCAATTTTAGCAAATGTATTAAGGAATAAAAAAACATACGTTATTTACATGAGTATTCAGACCCTTTGCTATGAGACTCGAAATTGAGCTTAGGTGCATCCTGTTTCCATTGATCATCCTTGAGATGTTTCTACAACTTGATTGGAGTCCTCCTGTGGTAAATTCAATTCATTGGACATGATTTGGAAAGGCACACACCTGTCTATTTAAGGTCCCACAGTTGACAGTCCATGTCAGAGTAAAAACCAAGCCATGAGGTTGAAAGGAATTGTCCGTAGAGCTCCAAGACATGATTGTGTCGAGGCACAGGTCTGGGGAAGGGTACTAAGATATTTCTGCAGCATTGAAGGTCCCCAAGAACACAGTGGCCTCAATCATTCTTAAATGGAAGAAGTTTGGAACCACCAAGACTTCTTAGAGCTGGCAGCCCAGCCAAACTTGAGCAATCGGGGGAGAAGGGCCTTGGTCAGAGAGGTGACCAAGAATCCAATGGTCACTCTGAAAGAGCTCCAGAGTTCCTCTGTGGAGATGGGAGCTCCTTCCAGAAGGACAACCATCTCTGCAGCACTCCACCAATAAGGCCTTTATGGTAGAGTGGCCAGACGGAAGCCACTCCTCAGTAAAAGGCACATGACAGCCCGCTTGGAGTTTGCCAGAAGGAACCTAAAGACTCATAGACCATGAAAAACAAGATTATCTCTGGTCTGAAGAAACAAAGTTTGAACTCTTTGACCGAACTGCCAAGTGTCACGTCTGGAAGAAATCTGGCACCATCCCAAAGGTGAAGCATGGTGGTGGCAGCAGCATGCTGTGGGGATGTTTTTCAGCAGCAGGGACTGGGAGACTAGTCAGGATCGAGGGAAAGATGAACGGAGCAAAGTACAGAGAGATCCTTGATGAAAACCTGATCCAGAGCACTCAGGACCTCAGAATGGGACGAAGTTTCTCCTTTTGTTATAGTTCCGCAGATCTGTGCCTCAATACAATCCTGTCTCGGAAGTTCCATGGACAATTCCTTTCAACCTCATGGCTTGGTTTTTGCTCAGACACGCACTGTCAACTGTGGGACCTTATACATACAGGTGTGTGCCTTTCCAAATCATGTCCAATCAATTGAATTTACCACAGGTGGACTCCTATCAAGGTGTAGGAACATCTCAAGGATGATCAATGGAAACCGGATGCACCTGCGCTCAATTTCGAGTCTGACTGCAAATGGTCTGAATTTTTATCTTAATAAAGTATTTCTGTTTTTTATTTTAATATATTTGAAAAAATTCTGAACCTGTTTTCACTTTGTAGTTAATATTACACTGAGTGTACAAAATGTTGACCAATGCTTCCCACAGTTGTGTCAAGTTGGCTGGATGTCCTTTGGGGGTGGACCCATTCTTGATACAAACGGGAAACTGTTCAACTTCAAAAACCCAGAACTTAAATCTTTTGTCTTGCCCATTCACCCTCTGAATGGCGCGTATACACAATCCATGTCTCAATTGTCTCAAGACTTAAATAAGTATTATTAACTGGTCTCCTCTCTTTTATCTACATTGATTTGAAGTGGATTTAACATGTGACGTCAATAAGGGATCATAGCTTTTACCTGGATTCACATGGTCAGTCTGTCATGGAAAGCGCAGGTGTTTATAATGTGTTGTACACTCAGTGTATGTATTGTTTTTTTATTCTGAAAAATGACTGAGGTCCAGACCTTAGAATGTAATTTCATTACTTTCAAATCACCTATAATTTCCGTTCTCGGAGAGTAAATAAAACCTCCCAGGAAATTGTTCAAGGAACCAGAGTAAAACGTTCTCAGAACCTCCCTGGAACCTAAAAAAAAAAAAACATTCCCAGAACAGGCAACATTTTTACTTCTATTCTCAGAATGTTTAAAAAACATTCAGAAACGTAAAAACACGTTCCAAGGAACCAAATGTGCTATTTGGTTTGTTATTTGAGTGAAATGCTCATTATATTTATTTTAACCTTTATTTTGACACGGAGTTAACGCCGAGACCAAACTCTTTTCCAAATGAGCCCTGTATATCACAACAATAAGCATCAAAATACACATTATTCTACACAACAATTCATACAGTATGATGGCCATTGTTCATTGTAAACATTTTATTTTTGGACAGCCCAATAGAGTAGCTTAAATCTTAAGTTATTGAAACACCTTTCACATGATAATGATTAGCAAAATATCTGGATATATTCATAGTTCAAATTACTATGTGACAAGAAATGTGTGTATGCGTATGTAAATTTGGAGAAATGTAAGTTTTTAATTACACTCCTGAGTCTTATTTTGTCTAATTTGTAAAGCGAGCACATGTAGTTGCTATTTGTTGTACATTTTGTATAACATATACTAGTGTATTTAAATGTATGTTTTTAATGATTAACGTATTCAAACACTCAACATGATTTTCGTTTCACCAACATACTTTTCCACAGTGGTACCTTATCATACGTAACTTGTAATATATATTTTATGGAACTGCTAGAATCTAGAGAAAATCTGGTTGGTAATAGATTTTTTGGCAGAGGCGTGAGGTGAGCAAGTGTGTGTATGTGCGTGCACGTCTCGCTCTTACAGACCCATCAGTCAGTCTGTACTCCCACCGTTGCTTAATGACACACAGCCAGTCTGACCTTCAACTGTCCTCTGTGTGTGTGTTGTGTTTCAGCCAACTCTGCACAGATGGGTCTGATTGAGACAACACGGGGGCTGCTCCCAGGGGCGGGTAAGACAACCAGAAGTCATATGCGCGCACACACACACACACCAGTTACCCTCATGTCATCTCAGTTTGTTTGGAATAATGAGTTCAGCATCTTTCCCTCTCTACATCCTTTCTCCAATAGGTGGCAGTCAGAGGCTGCCCAGAGCGGTGGGCTTTGCCCTGGCCAAAGAGCTGATCTTCACCGGCAGGAGAGTGGATGGACAGAGGGCTGTGGACATGGGGCTGGTCAACAGAGCTACCGAGCAGAATTCAGACGGAGACGCTGCCTATAGAGAGGCACTGAGTCTGGCTAGAGAGATACTACCACAGGTTACACACACACTAAAACCTTACTCATTTGTCTCTTTCCATTCCGATGAGTGATTTTATAGGTGGTTAGATTAAATGAGTTACCAGGGATGAGAAGAGAGATTACACACTGACTGACACTGGGGTTACATAGACATCTGCTGTCTCTCTTATCACATCCTGTCAGTTGTCAGTCAGTCACTGTCACCAGACCAGTCATACCAAACCAGGACACCAACTGACCACTGTAAGGGACATGGACAGCAGTGTTTTAACCTGGGTCATCTGCTGAGCTAAAGCCTTGTCATTATCTCAGGGAGCTAACACAAGTTCAGGTCTTAGACATGGTTACTCATTGTGTGTGTCCGTGGTCCTTCTTACCCCCAGTGTGTTCTCTCTCCAGGCTCCCATTGCTGTGAGGATGGCTAAGGAGGCTATGAACAGAGGCATGGAGGTATGGCTGCTTTACACATTACTCAGGGCCAGACCACATCAGGGGCCCGGTAACTTCCTGCAATTCTACACATTTTTTCCCATGGGGCAGAGAGAAATGTGCATGCTATTCTAATTTGCCACAAAGCAGAGAAAATGTTGCATTTTTAATTCACATTTTGCCATTCCTTATGTGTTCATATGCTATCTGGGATACACACATCCCAGCTCATTATCTCAATGTATTTGATGACACCTGTCTCTGTGTGCTAGTAGCAGGTATGTCTGTAACCTGTCTGTCTCTCTCAGGTGGACATCACATCAGGGATGGCCATAGAGAGGATGTGTTACGCCAGGGTAAGAGGTCAAATGCTCATGTGCATTGTCTGAGGTCAAACTGTAGTGGTTAATCATCTTTCTCTCTCCAGGTGATCCCGACAAGAGACAGACAGGAGGGGATGGCTGCCTTTATAGAGAAGAGACCCCCACGCTACACTGGAGAGTAACACACATGGAGACTGCTATTGTGATTGTACACAAACCTAATTTTCATTCCTTTAATAAAATGTTTTTCAACTGCAGTTGTAATATTTTAGCAGATGGATCAAGGATAAGTGTTTGCGATAAAGGGATACAGTACTCGTTTACAACCGATGGGGGGTGTACATTCTTTATTTCAGAAACATGAAAACATGACCCTCAGCAGCAACATATGCAAATGCTTTCCCTTAGATCCACTCTGCCCCCAGCTTCATGAAATACCCATACTGAAAGAAGAAACTGACTGTCACATTAGGGGAATGTACAGACAAGACTAAACTTTCCCACAGCTTCAATCACAGTGAGGATGCAAACTCACATTTCATATTCTGTCAATATGTAAATTAGGATGCTGACTTTAGTTCAAATCAGTTCTGTACATTGCCTTTGATGCCATAGAATGACCCATGCAGCAGTAGCAAGCACATACAATGTGTAGGCTGATTGAAATTGAGCATGTTGTGATTTGCCAGCAGCCATGAAATGTAATGTCAGCCTCAGTTGCATAAAGAATGAAGGCAGTAGCCTATAGCATTATCACAACCAGGATCACGCTCAGAACGTTGCGGATAGAATTGCCATGAATAAAGCAGACATGATTCCGTTACTCTTCAAGTCAGAGGCATGTCTGTGACACAGTGCATTTCTGATTCAGAACATTCCATAACGTTGTACCTACTGAACAAGGCCCTGATGGGAGAGCGCAATCAAGATACAATCCCAAATTGACTGAAGCCTCATGCAGTTCTTGTGTACATCTGAAAGGACTGTGGGGTTGAGCAATATGGTGAAAATTCAGAGAGCAAGGTGGGGAACCTGACATTTTTCTTACACATCTAAATGAAGTGCCTAAAGGGTAGGGGCTATGGGTCGATTTGGGATTGAGCTACTCTGCTTCAGAATTCCCCCCTCAGTTGACTCCTTTGTTCCATTAAGTACCTCATTTGGAAATAAACCAAATACGTGTATTATTGTTTCCGTGCAACACTTTACACATTTCCTTATAACGATTGTAGTTTTAATCTCCCCCAATCCAGGTATGTACAAAATAGAATCCTCACACTCAGCCTCATACATGCTCCTGAATGTACTGACACTAGTACAAAGACACAACCAGCAAACACACACTCACCTATACCCATACACGGATCCACATACAGAAATATACAGGACTCTCAAGAAAAAAATTGCTTTCATACTGTACAAAGTCGGATTCTAAATATTGACCAACATATTTGCCATTTGTGTCCACAGGGGAAACCATATTTACTTTCCCAACATAATTTCTATTAACATAATTCAGAAGAACTCAAATTCTAGAGGTCCACAGTACTGCTGATTTTCATCACCTAACCCTCTAATCAGGGACTGATTCAGACCTGGGACCGTGGTTTTTTTAATTGATCCATCAAATAATTCATACATTTACATTAATCAATTAACTACCAGACTGAAAAGATGTGTACACTATGGACCTCCACGTCAATGTCCTGCTACAAACTCACTGGTGTCCAAATAATAGACCTAAGCCTCTGGAAAAATCTAAACATAATAATTCAGACAAACTCAAGCATGCTGGGAAATCACATTGTCATGCACATATATTACTTAATCAGCCAATAAGAGGAGCTGGACTCTCAACCCCCCCAAGTATTTAACCCCTTATTTTTGTCACCAAACAGACTCCATATATATTTCCATAATTCTTTTCAACTGGTACCAAGGGACCTTCAGACTTGTCTTGTGATGCTGCAAACATGTTTGTGAGAGTCTCACTTTTACACAGATGGGTCATATTAATGTGTAGCCCAAACTGTTCGGACGCTACAAACAGAAGTTGGCAGATCGGCTGTACTGACTTCTGACGAGTCCCAAGACGCTTGCAGTGGTCGAAGTGCAAAACAGAGAACACCCTGGTGTTTTATGAAGGTCTCATCTTTCCATAGAGGTGTCATAATAGTTTTGTAGGCCAAACCGGGTCGGACGCTACAGACCAATTTGTCAGAAGATCGATTTTTAGGATGTCTCACAGTCTGACAAATACTGCTCTCACTCAGTCACCTTTCACCGCAAATGCGTTAGTGTTACATACAGTACCAGTCAAAAGATTGGACACACCTACTCATTCAAGGATATTTCTTAATTTGTACTATTTTCTACATTGTAGAATAATAGTGAAGACATCAAAACTATGAAATAACACAGATGGAATCATGTAGTAACCAAAAAAGTGTGTTAAACAAATCAATATATTTTATATATTTGAGATTCTTCAAGGTAGCCACCCTTTGCCTTGATGAGAGCTTTGCACAATCTTGGCATTCTCTCAACCAGCTTCATGAGGTCACCTGGAATCACCTGGAATGCATTTCAATTAACAGGTGTGCCTTTGTTAAGTTCATTTGTGGAATTTCTTTCCTTCTTAATGCGTTTGAGCCAATCAGTGTGACAAGGTAGGGGTGGTATAAAGAAGATAGCCCTATTTGATAAAAGACCAAGTCCATATTTTGTTAAGAACAGTTCAAATAAGCAAAGAGAAACAACAGTCCATCATTACTTTAAGACATGATCGTCAGTCATACTGGACATTTTCAAGAACGTTTAACGTTTCTTCAAGTGCAGTCACAAAAACCATACCATTAAGCGCTATGATGAATCTAGCTCTCATGAGGACCAGCACAGGAATGGAAGACCCAGAGTTAACTCCACTGCAGAGGATATGTTCATTAGAGTTACCGGCCTCAGAAATTGCAGCCAGAATAAATGCTTCACAGAGTTCAAGTAACAGACACATCTCAACATCAATTGTTCAGAGGAGACTGCGTGAATCAGGCCTTCATGGCTATAAAGAAACCACTACTAACGGACACCAATAAGAAGTTGAGACTTGCTTGGGTCAAGAAATACACTTAATGGACATTAGACCAGTGGAAATCTGTCCTTTGGTCAGATGAGTCCAAATTTGAGATTTTGGGTTCCAACCACTGTGTCTTTGTGAGACGCAGAGTAGGTGAAGGGATGATCTCTGGATGTGTGGTTCCCACCGTGAAGCATGGAGGAGGTGGTGTGATGGTGCTTTGCAGGGGACACTGATTTATTTAGAATTCAAGGCACACTTAACCAGCATGGCTAACACAGCATTCTGCAGCGATACGCCATCCCATCTAGTTCGCACTTTGTGAGACTATCATTTGTTTTCAACAGGACAATGACCCAACACACCTCCAGGCTGTGTAAGGGCTATTAGACCAAGAAGTAGAGTGATGGATTGCTGCATCAGATGACCTGGTCTCCACAATCACCCGACCTCAACCCAATCGAGATGGTTTGGGATAAGTTGGACTGCAGAGTGAAGGAAAAGCAGCCAACAAGTGCTCAGCAGATGTGGGAACTCCTTCAATACTGTTGGAAAAGCATTCCAGGTGAAGCTGGTTGAGAGAAAGTGTGCGCAAAGCTGTCATTAAGGCAAGAATATCAAATATATTTGGATTTATTTAACACTTTTTTGGTTACTACATGATTCCATTTGTTGTCATTTAATAGTTTGATGTCTTCACTATCATTCTACAATGTAGAAAATAGTAAAAATAAATAAAAACCCTTGAATGAGTAGGTGTGTCCAAACTTTTGACTGGTACTGTAGGTGGATGTGGTGGATTGAGATGCATCAAATGCAAAAAAACGTCTCTAGTTTAAATGAACAGATTTCTATGGTGATTATTTCATTATAAATAGATTTACGTGGGGGCATAGACATCGACCTTAGTGTTTTTAACCAACAACTATTTTCTTAGCATTTTGTTTTCCATAATATTAATTTGCTTATCAGTAGCACGCATAAGTAGCCACATAGTACTACTTTTGCTTACCAAACTCTAGAAAACATAGCAAGGTGTGTGTGCAAAGAAATGCATAGTTTCTGTCCTCTCATTCACTTTATAGCACCACCTTCAGACAGGATGGGGGGTGACAAGGTGTCCGTCCTCACCCCTGTCTAATGAACGCACTCACGCACACACTTTCAATGGCCTCTTGTCCTGAAGGTAGCAGTGGGATAGGTTCTGATCAGGGCTTGTCACCCTCTGGAGGAGGAAAACAGAACATTTTTAACATGACTTTTAACATGTTCTGAAATAACACACTTCAAATAATTGTGTGTGTCTCACCTTTGTGTGTGTGGGGTTGTAGCGGGCAGCGGGTGTGTGTGTGTGTCTGTGTGGTCTGCCTGGTGCGAGCTTGGTGGCGCTGCAGGCTCTCCAGAATGCTCTCGGCCAATCGCATGACGTCTGCGTGGGTGTCAGGGTGTGTCTGGACCTTCTCCAACTGATGCAGACCTCCCTCGTCCAGCAGCATACTGCAGTACCGAGGGGCTGAAGGAGTTCAGAGAGATTACACTCACATCAATTATAGAAACTTTACGATAGTGGTACGTGTGTCTCACCGTTCTACACTGGAGACAGGCAGATAGGGGATGTGTGTGTGTCTCACCGTTCTACACTGGAGACAGGCAGATAGGGGGATGTGTATGTGTCTCACCGTTCTACACTGGAGACAGGCAGATAGTGGTACGTGTGTGTCTCACCATTCTACACTGGAGACAGGCAGATAGGGGGATGTGTGTGTCTCACCGTTCTACACTGGAGACAGGCAGATAGTGGTACGTGTGTGTCTCACCATTCTACACTGGAGACAGGAAGATAGGGGGATGTGTATGTGTCTCACCGTTCTTGCTGCAGACATGCTGCATGGCCCAGGCCGCCCACAGCTGAACTCCTGGGGTGTGGAAACACTCCAACAGGGGGAAGAAAGGGTTAAAGGACCTACAGGGAAAGAGGGATGAGAGGTGGAGGAGAGAGGAGATAATTAACACTCAGGCTGCATCTCAATACTTTACAGTGTATTCCTCTCCTTTTGCGAGTGTATGGGGTTGTAAAGGTGTGTTCTGGGGTCTCACCTGTAGGCCACCATCTCACACGCTGGTGTCGGCCACTTCAGGATGGTAGAGTGCTAGAGGAGAGAGAGAGAGACACAGAACATGAGCCACATTTATGAACACATGAAGGTGGTGGGATAACATTACAACTCACTTTGACAACATACATACGTGAACACACTCACACAGACGCGCACACAGGCGCGCCCCCCCCCCCCACACCACACACCAGTTGTTCTAGCAGGTCAGACCTCAGTGTGATACTGAGTGTCCAAGCAGCCTCTCCTCTGGAGGTGAGGTGGGCCAGTATCCCAGCAGCGAAGTAGGACACCTCCACCTCAGGGCTGTGGAGCAGGGAGCAGATGTGATCCAGGAAGCCCTGAACCATCAGCTCCACATGCAGCTCCCCAACCTCCGCTATGTTATTCTAAGGAGAGGCAGAGCCACAAAGTCAGCTCCTCCACTGTTCTACATCACTTCAAACAGGATGATTCAAACACTAAAACAACGGTATTGTCAGTATAGCTTCAGCTGAATTCACTAAGACCCTGTCCAGAAACACCCCCCTATGCACTCTGGCCACCTAGGGCTACCAGGGTTGGATGTCCACCTAGGGCTACCAGGGTTGGATGTCCACCTAGGGCTACCAGGGTTGGATACCCACTAGAATAAATACACACATTCATTCAGGGTTCACTATGACTCACCAGCAGCCCCAACACCTTCTGTTGGATGGAAGACTCAGAGGGGAATGACTGCAGAGAGAAAGAAAGAGGAAAAGAAAGAGGCATGAGTGAGTCAGCTTACACTTTAGGGTGACAGCGAGAGCGTAACTAGCACTTCGATAAACAGCTCTAGGGTCTGTGAGTGTGTGTGTTAGTGTGTGTTCTTCCCCACCCGCAATCGCCCGACCATTACACTGAGCATACAAAACATTAAGGACACCTGCTCGTTCCATGACATAGACTGACCAGGTGAATCCAGGTAAAAGGTATGATTCCTTATTGATGTCACTTGTTAAATCCACTTCAATCAGTGTCGATGAAGGAGAAGGGACAGGTTAAATAATTGTGTATGTGTGCCATTCAGGGGTGAATGGGCAAGACAAAAGATTTAGGTGCCTTTGAATGGGGTATGGTAGTAGGTGCCAGGAGCACCGGTTTGAGTGTCAAAAACTGCAACACTGCTGGGTTTTTCACTCAACAGTTTCCCATGTGTATCAAGAATGGTCCACCACCCAAAGGACATCCAGCCAACTTGACACAACTGTGGGAAGCATTTGAGTCAACATGGGCCAGCATTCCTGTGGAACGCTTTCGACACCTTGTAGAGCACATGCCCCGACGAATTGAGGCTGTTTGAGGGAAAAGGGGGGGGGGGGGGTGCAACTCAAGACAGTACTGTGCAGCCTTCTTCATCGACCTGGCCAAGGCTTTTGACTCTGTCAATCACCGCATTATTAAATCGGCAGACTCAATAGCCTTGGCTTCTCAAATGACTGCCTCGCCTGGTTCACCAACTACTTCTCAGATAGAGTTCAGTGTGTCAAATCGGAGGGCCTGTTGTCCGGACCTCTGGCAGTCTCTATGGGGGTGCCACAGGGTTCAATTCTCGGGACGACTCTTTTCTCTGTATATATCAATGATGTCGCTCTTGCTGCTGGTGATTCTCTGATCCACCTCTATGCAGACGACACCATTCTGTATACATCCGGCCCTTCTTTGGACACCGTGCAAACAAACCTTCTAACGAGCTTCAATGCCATACAACACCCCTTCTGAGGCCTCCAACTGCTTATAAATGCAAGTGCATGCTCTTCAACCAATTGCTGCCTGCACCCTCCTGCCCGACTAGCATCACTACTACGGACGGTTCTGACTTAGAATATGTGGACAACTACAAATATCTAGGTGTCAGGTCAGACTGTAAACTCTCCTTCCAGACTCACATTAAGCATCTCCAATTAAAAATTAAATATAGAATTGGCTTCCTACTTCGCAACAAAGCCTTCACTCATGCTGCCAAACGTACCCTCGTAAAACTGACTATCCTACAGATCATTGACTTCAGCGATGTCATTTACAAAATAGCCTCCAACACTCCACTCGGCAAACTGGATGTAGTCTATCACAGTGCCATCTGTTTTGTCACCAAAGCCCCATATACTACCCACCTCTGCGACCTGTATGCTCCCGTTGGCTGGCCCTCGCTACATATTCGTCGCCAAATCACTGACTCCAGGTCATCTATAAGTCTATGCTAGGTAAAGCCCCGCTTTATCTCAGCTCACTGGTCACCATAGCAACACCTACCCGTAGCCCGAGCTCCAGCAGGTATATTTCCGCCTTTTTTTCCAGTTCTCTGCTGCCAATGACTGGAACGAATTGCAAAAATCACTGAAGCTGGAGTCTTATATCTCCCTCTCTAACTTTAAGCATCAGCTGTCAGAGCAGCTTACCAATCACTATACCTGTACACCACCAATCTGTAAATAGCACACCAAACTACCTCATCCCCATATTGTTACATATCCTCTTGCTCTTTTGCACCCCAGTATTTTTCTATTGTGTTATTGACTGTACGTTTTTTTGTGTAAATGTGTTGTTGTTTTGACGCACTGCTTTGCTTTATCTTGGCCAGGTCGCAGTTATAAATGAGAACTTGTTCTCAACTGGCCTACCTGGTGAAATAAAAGGTCAAATAAAAATAAATATTTGTTTTGTATACTCAATGCAGTGGCGAATTTAGCATGTAAAGCGGGGAAGAGAAAAAAATAGTTGGGATGCATGCCAGCAAAGCCAATACACAACACAACACTAAACAATACATTAATTGCACTATAGCGCTGACAAACTGTGCCCACAAACTGTTAGGGCCTAAAGCTGTCCCAACACCGTACCACTGCTACACCAGGCTATCAGAGGAGCCTTGTCTTGCAGCGAAACAGTTCATTCAGCCTCATTTATTTGAAAAAAAACATAGCTGATATGGCTGACTTGCTTAAAACAAATGTGGTTCTACTGACAATTGAGATGTACAAACTATGGCATAACAGGACGACAAGCAGATAAGAGGCAATCCGTAATTTCAATTAACACATTTATAAGCGAGCTAGGACGGACATAGTCAATATAACTACTTCTTCAGATCTTTTGAAATGTAGAGCAACAGAATTCAGAACTTGGCCCGTTCTTACAGTATTCTCCCTGTATACCAAGTCAGAACCGTATGATAAATAAAGGGGGCATATAAGCAGACAATGAAAGCTCTCACAATATTCCATGATTACATTTCTCTAAAAACAGGTTATAGGCTACATGTGCACCACCAAGTCAGAACAGTAGGCGAAATTAAGAGGGGAAAATAGACCAAATTATTAGGGTGAGGCACATGGGCTACTAACATCTTACTACACAACATACACTTATGTATACTGTAACTAAGGAAGTAATACTATCTCCCTGGCATATTACATCATTTACAGTGCCTTGCGAAAGTATTCGGCCCCCTTGAACTTTGCGACCTTTTGCCACATTTCAGGCTTCAAACATAAAGATATAAAACTGTATTTTTTTGTGAAGAATCAACAACAAGTGGGACACAATCATGAAGTGGAACGACATTTATTGGATATTTCAAACTTTTTTAACAAATCAAAAACTGAAAAATTAGGCGTGCAAAATTATTCAGCCCCCTTAAGTTAATACTTTGTAGCGCCACCTTTTGCTGCGATTACAGCTGTAAGTCACTTGGGGTATGTCTCTATCAGTTTTGCACATCGAGAGACTGACATTTTTTCCCATTCCTCCTTGCAAAACAGCTCGAGCTCAGTGAGGTTGGATGGAGAGCATTTGTGAACAGCAGTTTTCAGTTCTTTCCACAGATTCTCGATTGGATTCAGGTCTGGACTTTGACTTGGCCATTCTAACACCTGGATATGTTTATTTTTGAACCATTCCATTGTAGATTTTGCTTTATGTTTTGGATCATTGTCTTGTTGGAAGACAAATCTCCGTCCCAGTCTCAGGTCTTTTGCAGACTCCATCAGGTTTTCTTCCAGAATGGTCCTGTATTTGGCTCCATCCATCTTCCCATCAATTTGAACCATCTTCCCTGTCCCTGCTGAAGAAAAGCAGGCCCAAACCATGATGCTGCCACCACCATGTTTGACAGTGGGGATGGTGTGTTCAGCTGTGTTGCTTTTACGCCAAACATAACGTTTTGCATTGTTGCCAAAAAGTTCAATTTTGGTTTCATCTGACCAGAGCACCTTCTTCCACATGTTTGGTGTGTCTCCCAGGTGGCTTGTGGCAAACTTTAAACAACACTTTTTATGGATATCTTTAAGAAATGGCTTTCTTCTTGCCACTCTTCCATAAAGGCCAGATTTGTGCAATATACGACTGATTGTTGTCCTATGGACAGAGTCTCCCACCTCAGCTGTAGATCTCTGCAGTTCATCCAGAGTGATCATGGGCCTCTTGGCTGCATCTCTGATCAGTCTTCTCCTTGTATGAGCTGAAAGTTTAGAGGGACGGCCAGGTCTTGGTAGATTTGCAGTGGTCTGATACTCCTTCCATTTCAATATTATCGGTTGCACAGTGCTCCTTGGGATGTTTAAAGCTTGGGAAATCTTTTTGTATCCAAATCCGGCTTTAAACTTCTTCACAACAGTATCTCGGACCTGCCTGGTGTGTTCCTTGTTCTTCATGATGCTCTCTGCGCTTTTAACGGACCTCTGAGACTATCACAGTGCAGGTGCATTTATACGCAGACTTGATTACACACAGGAGGATTGTATTTATCATCATTAGTCATTTAGGTCAACATTGGATCATTCAGAGATCATCACTGAACTTCTGGAAAGAGTTTGCTGCACTGAAAGTAAAGGGGCTGAATAATTTTGCACGCCCAATTTTTCAGTTTTTGATTTGTTAAAAAAGTTTGAAATATCCAATAAATGTCATTCCACTTCATGATTGTGTCCCACTTGTTGTTGATTCTTCACAAAAAAATACAGTTTTATATCTTTATGTTTGAAGCCTGAAATGTGGCAAAAGGTCACAAAGTTCAAGGGGGCCGAATACTTTCGCAAGGCACTGTATGCAGCAGCATACAAGACATTTGTGACCTTGTTGTGCTGTGCTCACTTGAACAGGAAGGTGGCGCAGCGGTCCTTCGTGGGCAAATTTTGTCACCAAACTTTGTCATCAAAGTCTGACATTCTCTGGATTTATGGTGCTTTCAAGACAACTGGGAACTCTGAAAAAAAACAAGGTCGAATTATGATGACTTCAGTGATCTTCAGGTCGTAGCGCTAGAAAGAGGCCAGAGTTCCCGACTTACAATTCCGAGTTGGATGACCGTTCAAAACGTATTGTCCCAGTCAGAGCTAGTTTTTTCCCCAAGTACGCAGTTGTCTTGAACTCACTGAAGTTAGATTTCCCAGTTCCGAGTTAACAGGTGTTTTGAGCACGGCAGAAATCATGCTGGATTGACAGCATGGTCAATGTTGAATGTTTATCATTTTAAGTTTGGAAACTGGAGACCCTGAAACCCAGACTTGGAACCACACACCCACTGAACTGAATAGCAGGTTAGCAGGTTAGTGATTGCTTTGCAATGCTTGCAGTTAACCACTGATTCCTTCCAAACGACTCACTGTTGAATTTGCGATTTCCAACTTGTTGTGTGATGTTTATGTCCAATGACCGATACTTTTTATCTATAACTTATCATGACAAAAATTAAAAAGGATTTGCAAGTAGATTGACTTGATTCATGATGATGACTGCTAGCTAATATTTTGAAAGCATAATGCTGACATGATCAGTCCAATCAAACTTACGGTAGATATAACGTGATTTGATGTAATTTTATTTGTGGGCAATGACCTTGAGCCTTGTTGGATGGGTACTTCTAATGTAAATATATGGCAGCACCCAAAGGGCTTGAATTTCAAGCTCTCCCTGTAGAGTTTGTGGTGACGTAGTGTCCCCATGAGTGACAGAACACTGAGCTAATCATGGCCTAACTAGAGAACACCAACCCCTAAGCTTCATATTTTCTGCTGGCTGCCCCACCACCACAGAAAGCACTGAGCTGGCTGAAACACCTGCATCTTGGAGCTGCCTTACTCAAGAAAGCAAAAAAGAGACCATGTTTATTTTTTTTTTTAAATGTGGGGCTCAAAAGCCTCACCTGCACTGAATGACGGGTAGACACTGACGCAATGTGTGATAGTGACAATCCCGCCAATATAGAAAATGCATTGAGATGTTGAGATGACTGCTTACAATTTCAGAGATTCTCTGTGCAAATTTGTTTTTAATAAAAACAATTATTTAACCTTTATTTAACTAGGCAAGTCAGTTAAGAACAAATTCTTATTTACAATGACAGCCTAGGAACAGTGGTTTAACTGCCTTGTTCAGGGGCAGAAGGACAGATGTTTTACCTTGTCAGCTCGGGGATTCGATCTTGCAACCTTTCGGTTACTAGTCCAACGTGCTAACCACTAGGCTACCTGCCGCCAAATGACATCAGTTTGACCAGTAGTAAGGAAATAGAAAGCTGTGAAAAACGACTCAACATGTTTCTGATAACATTTCAGTTTGGCTTGGATGCATATTTTAGTGGTTGAAATACTAAATCAACTGTTATGACGCTGATGAAGATCGATATACCTGTAGAGGTGCTAACTGCACATGCGCATTCTCTTAAGATGCTGAAAGAAAGAAAGAAATCATATTTCTCCACTCCTGTTCCCGAGTAAAAATGTTGCCTCCATTTAGTGTATAATTTTACTGCAAGAAATGCTTAATTCTGCAGGAGTTAATAATAAGGCTATGTGATAAGTTATAGACCTACAGTCAGTGTCCAGATTTCAGTTTCCATTTAACCCATCTGAACAGTAGGTTACATTTACCTTGACATGCCATAGGCCTATTTGAAGTCCACATCTTGTGACTGTTGAATTTGTATAGTGCCTCACAATCACACATAACAGCTTTTCTCTTATTGAATTACACTCCGACATTGTCCTCTTTGCCCCTGTGGATCGATGTTAATGAACTTTTTCTACCCGTTCCCAAAAGCATTTGGTGATTGGCGTGTAGGCTATTTGGTGTGCGTACAGTTAGGCCCTCAAGTTTAGCCTTACGCACTAATGCGAGACAAGTTTTTTATTTTATTATTTTAGGCTATAGCCTATAGATGTAAATTGCACAAGAATGATACATTTATGGATTCTTTAAGGTATTGTTGTTTTCCCTTTATTCAACCCACCCAGCCACCCTTCTTCCACACAATATTTAATGACCCTTAACCCGCCCACGGATATAACTACAGGGACTGTGGGTTATGAGTCAACCTGTGCATCATGAGTGTGTGTGTGTACTACCTCCAGTACTTTGATGAACAGGTCCAGTCCCTGGTTCTCTATAAAATGGCGGCAGGTGGTTGGTGATTCGTCAGTGAGGTTCCAGAGCGCGCTCAGTGTGAACTTGAGGGTGGCGTCCACCACGCCCTGGGTAGCCTTCTGATGCACAATGTGGAGAAGCTGCTGCAGAGGGAGGGAGGGGGAGAGAGAGAGAGAGAGAGAGAGAGAGAGAGAGACACACACACACACAGAGCGAGAGACAGACAGATACAGCGAAAAGAGAGAGAGGGGGTAGAAAGAGTGAAGTGGGATAGAGATGGTGAACATTACAGTCTTAAAATTATTATTATTATAGATTTTTTTTACACCCTGCAAACAGCAATTGACCCTTTTTGGTATTTTATTAGGATCCCCACTAGCTGTTGCTAAAGCAGCTACTACTCTTCCTGGGGTACACACAAAACATGACATAATACAGAACATTAAAAGACAAGAACAGCTCAAGGTCAGAACTTCATGAATGTAAAAACAGCACACAGCCTACTTATCAATACATACACACAAAATATCTAGGTCGGGCCGGGCGCAGTGCATGCTGACAAGGTCGCTAGGTGCACAGTGTTTCCGCCGACACATTGGTGCGGCTAGCTTACGGGTTAAGTGGGCATTGTGTCAAGAGGTAGTACGGCTTGGTTGGGTTGTATTTGGTTGGGTTGTATTTGGTTGGGTTGAGTTCTGATACCAAGACATTGGGGAGAAAAAAACATTTTTTTTTAAATAAAACTTTGAAGAGTAGAGGTCCTAGAGAGCTGTTCTGCGGTACACCAAACATGTTTGACATTAGAGAAGTTCTCATTAAAGAAAACCTTTTGAGTTCTATTAGATAGATAGCTCTGAATCCACAATATGGTAGAGGTTGAAAAGCCATTAAATAAAAGTTCTCAACAGGTTATGGTCAAAGGCTGCACAGAAATCTAAATCAAATCTAGGTCCCACAATCTTATTTTAATCAATTTCTTTCAACCAATCATCAGTAAATTTGTATCAGTGCTGTGCACTTTGAGTGTCCTCTATAAGCATGCTGAAAGTCTGTTGTCAATTTGTTTACAGAGAAATAACATTGTATTTGGTCAAATACCATTTTGTACGACAGTTTGCTAAAAGCTTGCAGCAAGCTGATAGGTCTGCTGTTAGATCCAGTAAAGAACGCTTTATCCCTCTTGGGTAGCGGAATGACTTTGGCTTCCCTCCAGGGCTGAGGAGATACACCTTCCTCTCAACTCAGATTAAAAATGACAGATAGGAGTGGCTATAGTCAGCTACCATCCTCAGTATCTTTCCATCTAAGTTGTCAATGCCAAGAGGTTTGTTTTTATTGATAGATAATTTTCCCACCTCTCCCACACTAACTTCACAAAATTCCAACTTACAATGCTTTCTTTCATCATTCACTTTTTTTTATGCAAGAATAGGATGCTCACTGTTCATTGTTAGCATTTCCTGCCTAAGTTTGCCCACTTTGCCAATGAAGTAATCATTAAAATAATTGGCAACATCAAATGGTTTTGTGATAAGACATCTGATTTGATTAAAGTTGAATTTGTCTTTCTGCCCATAATTTCATTTAAAGCACATCAAAGATCTTGCCACCATTCTTTATACTTAATTGACCTTGGCTTTATAAAAGTTTCTTCTTCTTGTTGAGTTTAGTCACATATTTCTCAATTTCCAGTAAGTCAGGTGTGCAGCCAGGCTTATTAGCTACTCCTTTTGCCCAAACTCTTTCAACTATAGTTTTCCAATTCCTCTTTAAACCATGGAGCCTTAACACTTCTGACAGTCAGTTTCTTAAAAAGGTGCATGTTTATCAATAACGGGAAGAAGCAATTTCATAAAATTTCATCAAGTGCAGCGTCTGGATGCTCCTTATTAATCACATCGGGAGAAGGGCCTTGGTCAGGGAGGTGACCAAGAACCCGATGGTCACTCTGACAGAGCTCCTCCTTGGAGATGAGAGAATCGGCATTGAAAGTTCCCAAGGACACAGAGGCCTCCATCAAAACCACCAAGACTCTTCCTAGAGCTGGCCGCCTAGCCAAACTGAGCAATCGGAGGAGAAGGGCCTTGGTCAGGGAAGTGACCAAGAAACCGATGGTCACTTTGGCTCTAGAGTTCCTCTGTGGAGATGGGATAACATTACAAAAGGACAACCATCTCTGCAGCACTCCACCAATCAGGCCTTTATGGTAGAGTGGCCAGACGGACACCACTCCTCAGTAAAATAAATGACAGCCCGCTTGGAGTTTGCCAAAACGCACCTAAAGGACTTTCAGATCATGAGAAACTAGATTCTCTGGTCTGATGAAAATCTGAATCTGCCAAGCGTCACATCTGGAGGAAACCTGGCACCATCTGTACGGTGAAGCACGGTGGTGGCAGAATCATGCTGTGGGGATGTTTTTCAGCGGCAGGGACTGAGAGACTAGTTAGGATCAAGGGAAAGATGAACGGAGCAAAGTACAGAGAGATCCTTGAAAACCTGCTCCAGAGCAAAGGTTCACCTTCCAACAGGACAATAACCCTAAGCACACAACCAAGACAACGCAGGAGTGGCATCGGGACAAGTCTCTGAATGGCAGCAGCATACCACCCTGCATACCACTGCTGGCTTGCTTTTGGAGCTAAGCAGGGTTGGTCCTGGTCAGTTCCTGGATGGGAGACCAGATGCTGCTAGAAGTGGTGTTGGAGGGCCAGTAGGAGGCACTCTTTCCTCTGGTCTAAAAAATATCCCAATGCCCCAGGGCAGTGATTGGTGGACACTGCCCTGTGTAGGGTGCCGTCTTTCGGATGGGACGTTAAACGTGTGTCCTGACTCTCTGAGGTCATTAAAGATCCCATGGCACTTCGTAAGAGTAGGGGTGTTAACCCCGGTGTCTTGGCTAAATTTCCAATCTGGCGCTCAAACCACCGTTGTCACCTAATAATCCCCAGTTTACAATTGGCTCATTCAACCCCCTCCTCTCCCCTGTAACTATTCCCCAGGTCGTTGCTGCAAATGAGAACTTGTTCTCAGTCAACTTACCTGGTAAAATAATGGATAAATACAGTGGGGCAAAAAAGTATTTAGTCAGCCACATAAAAAAATGAGGTCTGTAATTTTCATAATTTCATCAACTTTTCAATCAAGAAGAAAAAAAATCTGACAATCACATATTTTTTATTTATTTATTATTATTATTTTTTGAATTTTACCCCTTTTTCTCCCCAATTTCGTAGTATCCAATTGTTGTAGTAGCTACTATCTTGTCTCATCGCTACAACTCCCGTACGGGCTCGGGAGAGACGAAGGTTGAAAGTCATGCGTCCTCCGATACACAACCAACCAAGCCGCTGCTTCTTTAACACAGCGCACATCCAACCCGGAAGCCAGCCGCACCAATGCGCCGGAGGAAACACCGTGCACCTGGCCACCTTGGCTAGCGTACACTGCGCCCAGCCCGCCACAGGAGTCGCTGGTGCGCGATGAGACAAGGACACCCCTACCGACCAAGCCCTCCCTAACCCGGGCGACGCTAGGCCAATTATGCGTCGCCCCAAGGACTTCCCGGTCGCGGCCGGTTACGACAGAGCCTGGGCGCGAACCCAGGACTCTGATGGCACAGCTGGCGCTCAGCGCCCTTAACCACTGCGCCACCCGGGAGGCCCTCATTGTAGGATTTTTAATGAATTTATTTGCAAATTATGGTGGAAAATAAGTATTTGGTCAATAACAAAAGTTTATCTCAATACTTTGTTATATACCCTTTGTTGGCAATGACATAGGTCAAACGTTTTCTGTAAGTCCTCACAAGGTTTTCACACACTGTTGCTGGTATTTTGGCCCATTCCTCCATGCAGAGATCCTCTAGAGCAGTGATGTTTTGGGGCTGTTGCTGGGCAACACGGACTTTCAACTCCCTCCAAAGATTTTCTATGGGGTTGAGATCTGGAGCCTGGCTAGGCCACTCCAGGACCTTGAAATGCTTTTTACGAAGCCACTCCTTCGTTGCCCGGGCGGTGTGTTTGGGATCATTGTCATGCTGAAAGTCCCAGCCACGTTTCATCTTCAATGCCCTTGCTGATGGAAGGAGGTTTCACTCAAATTCTCACGATACATGGCCCCATTCATTCTTTCCTTTACACGGATCAGTCGTCCTGGTCCCTTTGCAGAAAAACAGCCCCAAAGCATGATGTTTCCACCCCCATGCTTCACAGTAGGTATGGTGTTCTTTGGATGCAACTCAGCATTCTTTGTCCTCCAAACACAACGAGTTGAGTTTTTACCAAAAAGTTATATTTTGGTTTCATCTGACATTCCCCCAATCTTCTTCTGGATCATCCAAATGCTCTCTAGCAAACTTCAGACGGACCTGGACATGTACTGGCTTAAGCAAGGGGACACGTCTGGCACTGCAGGATTTGAGTCCCTGGCGGCGTAGTGTGTTACTGATGGTAGGCTTTGTTACTTTGGTCCCAGCTCTCTGTAGGTCATTCACTAGGTCCCCTCGTGTGGTTCTGGGATTTTTGCTCACCGTTCTTGTGATCATTTTGACCCCACGGGGTGAGATCTTGCATGGAGCCCCAGATCGAGGGAGATTATCAGTGGTCTTGTATGTCTTCCATTTCCTAATAATTGCTCCCACAGTTGATTTCTTGAAACCAAGCTGCTTACCTATTGCAGATTCAGTCTTCCCAGCCTGGTGCAGGTCTACAATTTTGTTTCTGGTGTCCTTTGACAGCTCTTTGGTCTTGGCCATAGTGGAGTTTGGAGTGTGACTGTTTGAGGTTGTGGACAGGTGTCTTTTATACTGATAACAAGTTCAAACAGGTGCCATTAATACAGGTAACGAGTGGAGGACAGAGGAACCTCTTAAAGAAGAAGTTACAGGTCTGTGAGAGCCAGAAATCTTGCTTGTTTGTAGGTGACCAAATACTTATTTTCCACCATAATTTGCAAATAAATTCATAAAAAATCCTACAATGTCATTTTCTGGATTTTTTTCCCCCTCATTTTGTCTGTCATAGTTGAAGTGTACCTATGATGAAAATTACAGGACTCTCTCATCTTTTTAAGTGGGAGAACTTGCACAATTGGTGGCTGACTAAATACTTTTTTGCCCCACTGTAAGTAAAATAAAATCACCTTGAGTGGCCCAGCCAGTGGACTTGAACCACATCGAACATTTCTGGAGAGATCTTAAAATAGCTGTGCAGCGACGCTCCTATCCAACCTGACAGAGCTTAAGGAGGATCTGCAGAGAAGAATGGGCGAAACTCCCCAAATACAGGTGTGCCAAGCTTGTAGCATAATACCCAAGACTAGAGGCTGTAATCACTGCCAATGGTGCATCAACAAAGTACTGAGTAAAGGGTCTGAATACTTATGTAAATGTGATAGACAATTTTTATTTTTAATACAATTTCTAAAAAACAATTTTTTGCTTTGTCATTATGGGGTATTGTATGTTGATTAAATGAGTGGGAAAACAATGATCAATTTTAGAATAAGGCTGTAATGTTACAAAATGTGTAAAAAGTGAATACTTTCCAAATGCACTGTATATAGCAACACCTCCCCCATAAGCATTACTGTCTCTAACATATAGATGTTATATCCTTGTATTGCTACTGCTGTATCAAAGGAATTATCTAAGTGAGTCTCAGAAATTACTAATATATGAATGTTATCTGATGTTAGCAAGTTATTGATTTAATGAACCTTATTTCTAAGGCTACATATATTAATATGGGTTATTTTCAGCCCTTTCCAGGGTAGCTCCTCAGAGATAGACATAATATGGAAAATAACAAAGCAAGAGAAAGAACAAAAATCAGCAGTCGATTAATCAGTTGGTGTGTGTGCGCTGCGGGGGTTGAAGCTATGAACCCATAGGCTTGACTCTCTCATCCCTTCCAGGCTTTTGGGAGGGTGGGAGGACAATGAATTGGTCATAGCGGATGGAAGCAACATCCCCACGTGCTCTAGCAGCTTTCATGGCAGGAATAAGTTATTTTCTCTTGTGGTGCACAGCTTCTGGATAGTCCTCGTTGAGGAGATCCTCTCAAATTCTTGGCTCTTTCTAAAACAAATACCTTGTCCTTGAACCTCAGGAACATGACCACTATCGGGCCTGTCACCTGGGTCGGTGGTGGGTTTTCCAGTCCTGTGGGCATGCTCCATCTTCAGTTTCTCCGAGACAATTTCCCTCACTTTGTCCTCAGACTCCGTCCATGTCTCGTGGAGATTCTGCAATTCCGTCCACAGCTATCTTGTTCCACCCTGATTGTTCCTCTAAATAATAAGATTTCTCCATCATTATCATGGATTCACATACAGAACTGATGTCCTCTCTCAATGACTTCTCCTGTTTAAACTCATCGAGCTGACCCTGGGACAACTGCAAAATGTTCTTCAGGTCCTGGACCTCTCTGGTCAGGTCGTCCATTATTTTATTAGTTGACTCCACCAGTATTTGGATACAACACTTGAAACTATTTTCTTGTTGTTGTAACAACTGCTTGTGGAACAATTTTTGTTCATTTAAAAGATTCTTCACCTGTGATAGAGAGACACCACTGTCCTCAACGGTACTCCCACTGGCTTTGGTCTTTTTCATGGTAGAAACGTAGGCTATGCTGTTACTCCTTGTTGCTCCTTGCTGTTACTCCGCTAAGCCCCGGTCCTTTTGTTACTGTTGCAGCATTTTCCCAAAAAGCCCAACTCCCCATTCAACCACTGGTAAAATCCCCTCACAATGATCTCAAAATCTGTTTCTAATACACAATGAAAATAAACACAGACTACCCCTTGTTAATGTTGTAGTGGACTGTCATGACAATTGCTTCATGGGAAACTAACTGGTAAATTATGTTTGTCGTGTAGCTAGCCACTGAATGTCTCTGTATTCACTGTCAGCATGCAGTCAAAGCTAATAACCACTTTAGGAGCTAACTAATGCTCTTAAATCGTATCCTGACATCAACAGCAGATGGGAGTTGTATTCATAACATTAACATACATTGAGAAAACAAGTTATATTAAGTGGCTAGCTAGCTCGTCACGGTATCTCTGTGCATTCAAATTGTAATCGATTAAATGCAATTGTGTTCGTTGCCCATAGCATATGCATGTCCATACCGCTCGCCCACACAATGCCATCTGCCCAGTACAGTTGTAAGCGGGATTCATCTGTGAAGAGTACACTTCCAGCATGCCAGTGGCCATAGAAGGTGAGCATTTGCCCACTGAAACTGGTTATGATGCCGAACTGCAATCAGGTCAAGACCCAGGTGAGGACGACGAGCAGACAGATGAGCTTCCTTGAGATGGGTTCTGACAGTTTGTGCAGAAATTCTTCAGTTGAGCAAACCCCCAGTTTCATCAAATGTCGGGTGGCTGGTCACAGATGAACCCGCAGGTAAAGAAGCCGGATGTGGAGGCCCTGGGATAGCGTGGCTAGACATGGTCGAAGGTTGTGACGCCGTTGGACGGAATGCCATATTCACTAAAACAACATTGAAGGTGGCTTATGGTAGAGGAAATTAACATTAAAGTCTCTGGCAACAGCTCTGGTGGACATGCATACAGTCAGCATGCCAATTGCACGCTCCCTCAAAACTTGAGACATCTGTAGTATTGTATTTTAGAGAGGCCATTTATTTCCCCCAGCACAAGGTGCACCTGTGTAATGATGATGCCGTTTAATCAGCTTCTTGATATATAATGCTCACTAATAGGGATGTAAACAAATTTGTGTACCAAATTTGAAAGAAATAAGCTTTTTATGCACATGGAAAGTTTCTGGGCTCTTTTAATTCAGCCATTTAAAAAAAAACTCTGTCCATTGGAGCCCTTCGATTGGTTGCCCAGAATTCTGGGGTGGGGCTTAGCGAAGGGTCAATCATTTAGAAGGGGAAAGTGTACACAGCATTGAATCATTAGGAACAACTACTCTTTCCATGACACAGGTGAATCCAGGTGAAAGCTATCCCTTATTAATGTCACTTGTTAAATCCACTTCAAATCAGTGTAGATGAAGGGGAGGAGACAGGTTAAATAATGATTTTTATGCCTTGAGAATGTGTGCAATTCAGAGGGTGAGTGGGAAAGACAAAATATTTAAGTGCCTTTAACGGGGTATGGAAGTAGGTGCCAGGCGCACCGGTTTGAGTGCGTCAAGAACTGTAACGCTGCTGGGTTTTTCACGCTCAACAGTTTCCCGTGTGCATCAAGAATAGTCCACCACCCAAAGAACACTCAGCCAACTTGACACAACTGTGGGAAGCATTGAAGTCAACATTGGCCAGAATCCCTGTGGAACGCTTGACACCTTGTAGAGTCCATGCCCCGACGAATTAAGGCTGTTTTGAGGGCAAAAGGGGGTGGAACTCAATAATTGAGAAATGTTCCTACTGTTTTGTACACTCAGTGTATGTGGAGCTGTTTGAATGGAGGGTGTAAAATATGTGTTTAGTGAACAGTTTTACCTTCACTATGAAGAGCTCTGCTCCCAGCTGTGCCGTCTGCTCTGTAGACAACTGAAGTTAAACACACAAATGTTAGTAAAGGCCAAACTGTAGACACATTTCTAATACATTATTATGCGCGCGCACATGCACACACACCTTGGCAGCCAGTATAGAGATGATAGCCACAGCCATCCTCTGCATGTTCTGGTCCTCATGGTTACATAACCACTGCATCACCAGCTTAGCTGCTTCAAACCTGTAATAGACCACACACACAACTGTACAACGGATACGCACATACACTGTACATACTACGTTTCTTGTCAGAAATAGGGCTCTATTTTCGGCTAGCGGTAAGAAGGCGCAAGTGTCAAACGCAAGTAAGTTTGCAATTTCGTCATGTAAAAACAGCCTCACAGCCCTTTAGCCAGGTTTGGCAATTTCCCTGTCTAACTTCATCAGCTCGCTTGCGCTGAGGTGGGAGGGGTGAAAATACTTGGTGTGTCCTTAAAAATATGCGCCAATATGCCAATTTCAGCAAGCGCAACTAGGGATATTTAAGACCAACCAAAAGCGGGTCTTAGATGTAACGCAATTGGATGTTGCAGCGATTTTGCCAGTGGTGGTACACACAGTAGCCTTTATTACATCACCAACGTTTTATTAAAATATTGCGAGCAGCAAAATAGACATGACCCTTTTTTTATTTATATTGGACATTATTTTTGTCCAGCTTCTGTGAAACATTTGGACTCATTATATGCGATAACATTGAATGAAAGTTGTCTGACTGTAGGAAGCCTGTTTAGGAACACAAATGTATTTTAAAAAGACTGCTTAGGGAGCGGTAGAAATGTACACAATTGTTACCCGGAGGAAAATGGGAGGGTCATGCTTTTTCAATTTCGTCAAAAAAAAAATGACACTTTCCTCTGTTGGACCCAACTGTCAAATTCCAATCACTGTCAGTGGTGCTGAATGCATTTGAAAGCTATATTTGAAAGTTGACCTTTCAAGTGGCAGTCACTACTGGCCCTATCAACAGTCAACAGCAATGGTAGGCTATAGCTACATATATAGGAGATGTAACAGTGAGTGGACGTTCCACCTTTCTCTTTATATTGGATATTTCCCCAGCTCTTTTGTATGTAAAACCCTCCATAGTCTACGTTGCCTTAGGCATAATATTATATGCTGTAACTGTATTTAGACATAGCTTAATTAAAAGCAAGTTGTTCAATTTTATTCAAAGTTAATTAGAATTATTCACTGTCATTTTAGGCCTTATCGATAGTGAATTTAATCTTGCTTAATTCAATGATAAATTAACAGGCACCGCATCGATTATATGCCATGCAGGACAAGCTAGATAAACTAGTAATATAATCAACCGTGTGTAGTTAACTAGTGATTATGTTAAGATAGATGGTTTTTTATAAAATATGTTTAAAGCTAGCTAGCACCTTACCGTGGCTCCTTGCTGCACTCGCATAACAGGTAGTCAGCCTGCCACGCAGTCTCCTCGTGGAGTACAATGTAATCGTCCATAATCGGTGTCCAAAAATGCAGATTACCGATTGTTATGAAAACTTGAAATCAGCCCTAATTAAATTGGCCATTCCGATTAATCGGTCAACCGCTATACAAAACCCATCCCTTTCACACTACCGCCCACATAATTCTGATAGTGAAATTAGCAAAAATATTTCTGACAAACCCCTGAACCTATAGTGCACTTAGATTTACCATTGCGTTAAGTTTGTTCAAATAGAGCTCATAATCTTAAGGGATAAATGTATCTACAGTAAGTCAACGTAACTAAAAATGTATGTGTACCTGTTGAAGGGAACCTCCTGCAGTATGCGATCACTGCACAGAGAGAGCAGGCAATTCTTCTGCAACTGGAAAGAGAGGATCCAAGATGGCAGTCAGAGACCAAACAAAACAAAACACACATTCTGGCCTGGTCCTCAAACAGCCCCTAGCCCGTCTGTGTTTGCAGATGGGAAGAAACTGAATATGTGTAAACAATTTGATGGAGAAGGTGAGAGTGTGTGTGCACCTGTTGGTGGTTAGGGAAGGTGCACATGGCCTCCAGCAGTAGTTGAGTGACTGTGCCCAGCAGTCTAACAGGTATGCCCGCTGCCAGGTCCTGCTTGGTCAGGTTAAACACACATGCACTGGCTGCCAACTGGACGTTCAGGGTGGCAGGGTGGTTCTTCATCCCCAAAACTACCAACTAAATAGAACGATAGAGGGAGAGAGAGATAGGGAGAAGAGAATAAATTACTTTCTAAAAAGTTGTACCACTGACTAAGAGCCAGGCTGTAGTAAGATTTAGGTGGAGGTGAAGGAAACAGAATGACAAAGTGTGTGTGTACCTAAAGTGTGTGTACCTTGAGTATGTCAGGGCGTGGTTTCTCCATGACGTGTGTGAGACTGAAGAGATGAAACAGAGCCTCTCTGACAAAGCCCTCCCTCTCACTGTAGCGACGCAGCGCCTCACAGATCTGAGTCTCATTGGCCTCTCCTGTCACCTGAGAGGACATACACAACATGTAGTGCTCTCAATATGCTGCTTACTCTACACAAAGGCAACATAGCAAGAGAGACAGAGAAAAAAAAAAGGAGACAGTGAGACCCACCTTGAGGCTGCCCTTTCCATTGAGGAAGTTAGAGAAGCCAGCGTCTGTAGCCAGCAGACCAACAAAGGTCATCCCTGGACGCTCCTCTACAAATGCCTTGACCGCCGCATCCGTCACCTGGCATAACACACACACCAGGTAAACACTCTACACCAGGGTCCCCAACTACATTCACCCGTGAGCGGATGATCGGGGGACCAGAGCAAAATTGCAAATTGACCATAAGAATCGCCAAAAGACTTAGCATTTGACAAAAACAGATGCCTCTGTATTCATGAGTGAGAATACCTGGGAACAGATTTCGTAAATGAAAATCAATTTGAGCTGATTTTACAGTCTTTATGTCCAACAGCGAAAATCCCAATAGGCTCGGGCCGCCGATTGGTGAACCCTGCTCTACACACACAGCCAGGTCTGCAATACACCCACTCACAACTCTAGTCAACTAAACTCATAGTCTGTCTCCAATACCTGTTTGCGTCCAGACACATCCAGCGAGACCAGAGCAGGCAGGATCCCAGGCTCACCCAGCAGCTGACGAGCCACATCTGATGTGAACTGTTTATCATCACTGATGTCCAAGTGCTGCATGGTTAGGTTCACACACACACACACACACACACACACACACACACACACACACACAATGCTTGTGTATCATAAGTAAAACCATTAGAGCACCGCAAGTAAAGTTCAGGGATAGCTAACAATCACTGTGACGGATCACTAAAAAGGTTTCAGAAACTTGGCTCAGCAATGCACACTACATGACAAAACATCTCATTCCAAAAATAATAGGAATTAATATGGCGTTGGTCCCCCCTGTGGTGCTATAACATCCTCCACTCTTCTGGGAATGCTTTCCAATAGATGTTGGAACATTGCTGCGGGGACTTGCTTTCATTCAGCCACAAGAGCATTAGTGAGGTTGAGAACTGATGTTGGGGCGATTTAACCCTGGCTCGCAGTTAGCGTTCCAATTCATCCCAAAGGTGTTCGATGGGGTTGAGGTCAGGGCTCTGTGCATCCAGTCAAGTTCTTCCACATCGATCTCGACAAACCCTTTCTGTATGGACCTCGCTTTGTGCACGGGGGCATTGTCATGCTGAAACAGGAAAGGGCTATCCCCAAAATGTTGCCACAAATTTGGAAGCATAGAATCGTCTATGTAATGTAATTGTATGCTGTATCGTTAAAATTTCCCTTCACTGGAACTAAGGGACCTAGCCCGAACCATGAAAAACAGCCCCAGACCATTATTCCTCTTCCACCAAACTTTACAGTTGGCACTATGCATTGAGGCAGGTAGCGTTTTCCTGGCATCTGCCAAACCCAGATTCGTCCTTCGGACTCCCAGATGGAGACGCGTGATTCATCACTCCAGAGAAAGCGGTTCTACTGCTCCAGAGTCCAATGGCAGCAAGCTTTACACCACTCCAGCCGACACTTGGCATTGCGCACGGTGATCTTAAGCTTGTGGGCGGCTGCTCGCCCATGGAAACCCATTTCATGAAGCTCCCAACGAACAGTTCTTGCGCTGACGTTGCTTCTAGACGCAGTTTGGAACTTGGTAGTGAGTAATTAAAACTTGTTTTTCAACCACTCCAAAAATGTCCTGTTAACAAACTAAAGTTTTGGCAAGTCGGTTAAGACAACTACTTTGTGCATGACAAGTAATTTTTCCAACAATTGTTTACAGACAGATTATTTCACTTATAATTCACTGTATCACAATTCCAGTGGGTCAGAAGTTTACATACACTAAGTTGACTGTGCCTTTAAACAGCTTGGAAAATTCCAGAAAATGATGTCATGACTTTAGCTTCTGATAGGCTAATTGACATAATTTGAGTGAATTGGATGTGTACCTGTGGATGTATTTCAAGGCCTACCTTCAAACTCAGTGCCTCTTTGCTTGACATCATGGGAAAATCAAAAGAAATCAGCCAAGACCTCCACAAGTTTGGTTCATCCTTGGGAGCAATTTCCAAACGCCTGAAGGTACCACGTTCATCTGTACAAACAATAGTACGCAAGTATAAACACCATGGGACCACGCAGCCGTCATACCACTCAGGAAGGAGACGCATTCTGTCTCCTAGAGATGAACATTCTTTGGTGACAAAAACGCAAATCAAACTCAGAACAGCAGCAAAGGACCTTGTTTCCTCCAGCATCTTCACGGGTACAAAAGTATCTATATCCATAGTAAAATGAGTCCTATATCGACATAACCTGAAAGGCCACTCGGCAAGGAAGAAGCCACTGCTCCAAAACCGCCATAAAAAAGCCATACTATGGTTTGCAACTGCACATGGGGACAAAGATCGTACTTTTTGTCCTCTGGTCTGATGAAACAAAAATAGAACTGTTTGGCCATAATGACCATAGTTATGTTTGGAGAAAAAGGGGGACGCTTGCAAGCTGAAGAACACCATCCCAACCGTGAAGCACAGGGGTGGCAGCATCATGTTGTGGGGATGCTTTGCTGCAGGAGGGACTGGTGCACTTCACAAAATAGATGGCATCATGAGGATAGAAAATTAAGTGGATATCAGTCAGGAAGTTAAAGCTTGGTCGCAAATGGGTCTTCCAAATGGACAATGACCCCAAGCATACTTCCAAAGTCGTGGCAAAATGGCTTAAGGACAAAGTCAAAGTATTGGAGTGGCCTTCACAAAGCCCTGACCTCAATCCTATAGAACATTTGTGGGGAGAACTGAAAAAGCGTGTACGAGCAAGGAGGCCTCCAAACCTGACTCAGTTAAACCAGCTCTGTCAGGAGGAATGGACCAAAATTCACCCAACTTATTGTGGGAAGTTTGTGGAAGGCTTCCCGAAACATTTGACCCAAGTTAAACAATTTAAAGGCAATGCCACCAAATACTAATTGAGTGAATGTAAACTTCTGACTCACTTGGAATGTGAGGAAAGAAATAAAAGATGAAATAAATAATTCTCTCTACTATTATTCTGACATTTCACATTCTTAAAATAAAGTGGTGATCCTAACTGACCTAAGACAGGGAATTTTTACTTGGATTAAATGGCAGGAATTGTGAAAAACTGGGTTTAAATGTATTTGGCTAAGGTGTATGTAAACTTCAACTGTATATATGTATATTACACACACCTTATAGTGGAGGAAATCAATGTAAAACTTCAGCATCAGAGCTGTCCCCACCCACCTGCAGTGCCTCCAGTTGTCCAATGACAGCTAGTAGCTGGGCAGTGCTCATCTCCAGCCTCTTCAGCTGGTGTAGTGTTAGTGACCTCAGCCTCTCTCTGAGTCCCAGTAGAGGGTTGAGGTTGGTCACGGAGGTGTTGGACAGGTCCAGGCTCTCCAGGCGGGACAGGGAACACACATCAGCCAGCCCAGAGTCGTAGAAGTCCACATTGGCCAGGGAGAGGGACCGCAGCCCCTGGAGAGAGCTGAAACAGTGACATGACGGTTCCTCCAGAGAGGACATGGTCAGACCTGTAAGGACCAACCGCTGCAAGCTCTCCTGGGGGGGAGAGGGAGAAGGGGGAGAGTGAGAGAAGGTTAGTGTTTGTGGGTGTCTAACTGCTGGAGGCTCTCTTATTAGTGTGCTTACCCGGCAGTGTTTGTTGGAGGCAAGGCCATGTAGTATGTCAGAGATTGTGAGGTCAGCGTTGACCCTAGCAGCGTCCAGCTCCAGCAGGCGGTGAGGACAGAGAGCTCTCTGGAACGCCTCGGCAGAGATACGGGCCGTACGAATACACGCACGACGCAGCCGAAGGTACTCACTGCTACGAAACACTCCTACTGTACTGTCATTCAACAGACCTAGAAACACACACATACACACCTTTTTTGTTAGAGCGGAGACAAAATCATTTAAGGAATTAGCTCATTACTGCTCTAGACACTGCCTGTTTTGTGTTTTCTACTAATGATCAACGTAAGGATCGAAGCTTGGATCTGTGACGGTTGACTACTTCATCCTCCTTGCTCACCGTCAGTGGCCATCTTAGCCAGCAGCTGGTCAGCTAGCTCCTGGGGAAACAGCAGAGAGTCTCTGAGACAGAGAGATCCATCAGCATGCTTCACACAGAACCTCTCCAGGTTCCTACTGACATAGGACAGACACAGATCCGTCAGAGATGCAGGGGATGCCTCATCCTGGAACACACAAGGCAAGAGATCACCATTAGACACTTATGCCCGCACTTCAAGGCAGTATTCCCAAATGGCATACCAAACATTTGAATAGATTGCCATTGTCGCAACCCCTATTACCAGCCTGTTCAACCTCTCTTTCATATCGTCTGAGATCCCCAAGGATTGGAAAGCTGCCGCAGTCATCCCCCTCTTCAAAGGGGGAGACACCCTGGACCCAAACTGTTACAGACCTATATCCATCCTGCCCTGCCTATCTAAGGTCTTCGAAAGCCAAGTCAACAAACAGGTCACTGACCATCTCGAATCCCACCGTACCTTCTCCGCTGTGCAATCTGGTTTCCGAGCCGGTCACGGGTGCACCTCAGCCACAATCAAGGTACTAAACGATATCATAACCGCCATCGATAAAAGACAGTACTGTGCAGCCGTCTTCATCGACCTTGCCAAGGCTTTCGACTCTGTCAATCACCATATTCTTATCAGCAGACTCAATAGCCTCGGTTTTTCGGATGACTGCCTTGCCTGGTTCACCAATTACTTTGCAGACAGAGTTCAGTGTGTCAAATCGGAGGGCATGCTGTCCGGTCCTCTGGCAGTCTCTATGGGGGTGCCACAGGGTTCAATTCTCGGGCCGACTCTTTTCTCTGTATATATCAATGATGTTGCTCTTGCTGCGGGCGATTCCCTGATCCACCTCTACGCAGACGACACCATTCTATATACCTTCGGCCCGTCATTGGACACTGTGCTATCTAACCTCCAAACGAGCTTCAATGCCATACAACACTCCTTCCGCGGCCTCCAACTGCTCTTAAACGCTAGTAAAACCAAATGCATGCTTTTCAACCGATCGCTGCCTGCACCCGCATGCCCAACTAGCATCACCACCCTGGATGGTTCCGACCTTGAATATGTGGACATCTATAAGTACCTAGGTGTCTGGCTAGACTGCAAACTCTCCTTCCAGACTCATATCAAACATCTCCAATCGAAAATCAAATCAAGAGTCGGCTTTCTATTCCGCAACAAAGCCTCCTTCACTCACGCCACCAAGCTTACCCTAGTAAAACTGACTATCCTACCGATCCTCGACTTTGGCGATGTCATCTACAAAATGGCTTCCAACACTCTACTCAGCAAACTGGATGCAGTCTATCACAGTGCCATCCGTTTTGTCACTAAAGCACCTTATACCACCCACCACTGCGACTTGTATGCTCTAGTCGGCTGGCCCTCGCTACATATTCGTCACCAGACCCACTGGCTCCAGGTCATCTACAAGTCCTTGCTAGGTAAAGCTCTGCCTTATCTCAGTTCACTGGTCACGATGGCAACACCCATCCGTAGCACTCGCTCCAGCAGGTGCATCTCACTGATCATCCCTAAAGCCAACACCTCATTTGGCCGCCTTTCGTTTCAGTACTCTGCTGCCTGTGACTGGAACGAACTGCAAAAATCGCTGAAGTTGGAGACTTATCTCCCTCACCAACTTCAAACATCAGCTATCTGAGCAGCTAACCGATCGCTGCAGCTGTACATAGTCTATTGGTAAATAGCCCACCCATTTTCACCTACCTCATTCCCATACTGTTTTTATTTATTTACTTTTCTGCTCTTTTGCACACCAATATCTCTACCTGTACATGACCATCTGATCATTTATCACTCCAGTGTTAATCTGCAAAATTGTAATTATTCGCCTACCTCCTCATGCCTTTTGCACACATTGTATATAGACTCCCCCTTTTTTTTCCTACTGTGTTATTGACTTGTTAATTGTTTACTCCATGTGTAACTCTGTGTTGTCTGTTCACACTGCTATGCTTTATCTTGGCCAGGTCGCAGTTGCAAATGAGAACTTGTTCTCAACTAGCCTACCTGGTTAAATAAAGGTGAAATAAATAAATAAATAGATATAATGTCCAAAGTTAAAATAGTCGCCAATGAGACCTGTTATCCAGATACACACAGGAGGAGGTAGAGAACGTCTGGTGGTGGTAATTTGTAAAAAATAAAAAATAACAGACACCTCCAGCTAAGGACAGGTTTAACTAGCCAGCAACGTTACGTTCGCGATCGTGGTGGATCAAATTTCATCAGGTACCGTTATATAGCTAGCTTGCTAGTTACTGATTTGCTATCGAAAACCCAAGGCATTCTAATCAAGGCATTCTGCCTTATCCCAAGGTAGCTAGTTAGTGTCTATGCATAGGCTAGCTAGCTAACGTTAACTGTATGCTTTTTTAGATCAATGCACGACTGAATTTTAGAAATGTAAAGCGAAAAAAAACCTCACCATGGTCAAGGAATTGAAGGCCATATCATGCACAGTGAAACAGACGGGAAGGCTCGACACCTGACCAAAAATAAATATAGCTTTAGCCTCGGCTCGTCTTGTTAACTTGCTACTGTACCTAGATAGCCAAATCTAGCTGAAACTAGTTGTTGCGAAGAGCTAACAACTAACGTTAGCTAGCTAACTTGTTGGTACGAAAAGAGATGTTCCTGCAACATTTTCAGACCATGTCCGTTAGTTAACAGGGCTAATACGTATCTCTAAATCAACACACAGCCAGTTTGAACGTAAACATTCACCGGAGAAAACGATAGATGTAGCTATTTTTGTTGACAGACAGTAACAAAGGTCATGACACAGGAAGTACATCACCAGCTAGGAAGCTATTATTTACAGTATGCTAGGAATATACAGGGCGCTTTCGAGGATAAATGTTGTCTAGTCCCTTTCAAAGGTTGTTGCATTATGGAGATACAAATTGTCCGACTGCGCCTGTAGTATATGGAGCTATACACCTTTAATGTTGTTGTGATCAAATGTCATTCGTTTTTTTTATGAAGTCGCTTTCAAGTCACTGGTCATGGCTAGAAGGGATCCAGCTTTTGTAAAATAACGTCAAAAGGTATATTTGTTTCGAATTTTAGCAACCCGTGTCCAAACCTTAACCGAATTATCCTAACCTGCTATGTTAATTATCCAACCCTGCTACAAAAAGTCAAATCGGACGTTAATTTGACAATTCTTGGTTGGGCTGCCAATTTTTGGAGAAAGTTTGGAGTGAGATTTGCTGTATGAATTTCATTGCCCCCTGGCACAACCCCTAGTTGGGGGTTCTCCCCCGGGAATATTTTATTGTTTTAAAGCTCATTTTCTGTCATTCTATTTATTTTGACATGGTTTAGTCCTATGACCAGGGTGGAACATTTTAATAATAAAAAACACAGGTCAGGGGTATTCAGGATGCTTTGAGCATCAAATGAACACTCAAAATGCGACTACTTTGTTACTTTGAGATTTTGGGGTGATGAAATATACTTTTCTTTAAAACATATTTTTGAGGTGGTTTGACACTTTATTCAGACAGTAATGAAATGGGGGGACAGGCAAGTGGGAGAAACAGTGGGAAGGTTGGAAGCAGGGATTGATTCCTGTTCTCATGTGGAAAGTTGTAAACGACACATGCTGGGGAGTTTAACCACTACACCAAGGCTCTACTCAGGAAATACTCATATTAATGGTTGATGGCAGTGGGTAACCAAATCATAGATTGCAGTCTCCTTGTCCATAGGTTAGTTTCAAGGTAAGGACACAAATATTTTGTAATTTGGGTACACCCCGCTTGCGCTCCAGGATGGTTGGCCACCCCTGATCCATATTTCCCAAGTGCTGAGAGTTTTAAAATGTTCTTGTTCTAACAATTAATTTCTCAAAATGAACCAACCTTCAAGAAAAATCAAATTAATATTCAGGTGGTTTATGCCAACTAGTTGAAGAACTAGTCCTTGCCATCATCTTACTCTACAAAGACAAAATATGATGTGTTTATGAGTTGTGAGTCCTCCTACCATCTATGCCATCTGTGCATGTGCACAAATACTAAAATGTCCTACAATTATATTTGAGGCCTGGAGCATTCAATATCCAGTGCTTATTTGTATGACTTATTCAATACTGCCCATGAATGGTGGCAAAAATACATAGCCTCATATATTTCATTTTTAAAGACACGAGTAGGCATATCAGATTTCAAATATGTTATTACAATGAAAAAAATATGAAGAAGTAAAATAATAAAACAAGTGTGGGGAATGGTAATAGTGTTCTTGCTGACAAGCACAATTATTACCCTATATTTTAGCCCATTGTTAAGCAGGAGAATTGTTCCACTAATCAGATATTTAATAGATCAGTTAATAGATATTTAAAACGCACATCCAATCCATCCGATCCCTTACATAACTAGACCAATCACATATGCTTCAATGTGCCGCGGTTAACAGTGCAGGGGTAAAACAGGGTAATGATGTGGGCCTCCCGAGTGGCACAGCGGTCTAAGGCACTGCATCACAGTGCTAGAGTCGTCACTACAGACCCGGGTTCGATCCTGGGCTGTTTCACAACCGGCCGTGATCGGGAGTCCCATAGGGCGGCGAACAATTGGCCCAGCGTCGTCCGGGTTAGGGGAGGGTTTGGCTAGGGGGGCTTTAATTGGCTCATTGCACTTTAGCGACTCCTTGTGGCGGGCCAGGCACCTGCAGGCTGACCTCGTAGCGATTCCCTGTGGAGGGCCGGGCACCAGCGGTCGTCAGTTGAATGGTGTTTCCTCCGACACATTGGTGCAGCACGCTTCTTGGTTAAGCGGGCTGGTGTTAAGAAGCGCGGTTCCGCTGGTAGGCGATGCTTGTAGGTGATGTCATGGCTACTGTTGGGAGTGTTCTAAAAAATCTGCTAAAACAAGCATCTCTAGCTACCTTTTCCTTAAAAATAGATTATAATTCACTGCAAGTTCATCACATCAAGACGATCTCTCAATATTACATTGTTGTTCAACGGGGACCTGAAATTATTACCTCATCAGTCCAACACCAAGGTCACAAGTTGTGGACTTTTCAACACGTGAGGTTTTTAGACAGGGATTTTTATGACACTGCTCCTCCATTCGAATCACGGCTAGACTCATAAACTTTGAGGACGAAAAGGAGGTGAAGCAGCATTTGGATAACATAGGGGTAGATTTCAGCTACCAGTGTCACAGAGAGAAGGACCCTGAAGGTAAGGCATGACGTGCGCTGTCCCATGTGCTGAAGTGAGTGGTTGGGTCACTCAGTGTTGTTCAGCTCATGGTTACCCTTTCGCTGTCCCATAACTGGGGTGCTGAAACACTGATTCTGGTTGGTGTTTAGTTTGTTTATGCCTCATGTACTTGTACTGTAAGCTTTCCGCCTTCCACCTCATAAAAGTATCTAACCTATTTCTGCATGTACAGTGGGGCAAAAAATTATTTAGTCAGCCACCAATTGTGCAAGTTCTCCCACTTAAAAAGATGAGAGAGGCCTGTAATTTTCATCATAGCTACACTTCAACTATGACAGACAAAATGAGGAAAAAAAATCCAGAAAATCACATGGTAGGATTTTTTATGAATTTATTTGCAATTATGGTGGAAAATAAGTATTTGGTCAATAACAAAAGTTTATCTCAATACTTTGTTATATACCCTTTGTTGGCAATGACAGAGGTCAAACGTTTTCTGTAAGTCCTGGCTAGGCCACTCCAGGACCTTGAAATGCTTCTTACGAAGCCACTCCTTCGTTGCCCGGGCGATGTGTTTGGGATCATTGTCATGCTGAAAGACCCAGCCACGTTTAATATTCAATGCCCTTGCTGATGGAAGGAGGTTTTCACTCAAAATCTCACGATACATGGCCCCATTCATTATTTCCTTTACACGGATCAGTCGACCTGGTCCCTTTGCAGAAAAACAGTCCCAAAGCATGATGTTTCTACCCCCATGCTTCACAGTAGGTATGGTGTTCTTTGGATGCAGCTCAGCATTCTTTGTCCTCCAAACACGACGAGTTGAGTTTTTACAAAAAAGTTTTATTTTGGTTTCATCTGACCATATGACATTCTCCCAATCTTCTTCTGGATCATCCAAATGCTCTCTAGCAAACTTCAGACGGACCTGGACATGTTCTGGCTTAAGCAGGGGGACACGTCTGGCACTGCAGGATTTGTGTCCCTGGCGGCGTAGTGTGTTACTGATGGTAGGCTTAGTTACTTTGGTCCCAGCTCTCTGCAGGTCATTCACTAGGTCCCCCCGTGTGGTTCTGGGATTTTTGCTCACCGTTCTTGTGATCATTTTGACCCCACGGGGTGAGATCTTGCGTGGAGCCCCAGATCGAGGGAGATTATCAGTGGTCTTGTATGTCTTCCATTTCCTAATAATTGCTCCCACAGTTGATTTCTTCAAACCAAGCTGCTTACCTATTGCAGATTCAGTCTTCCCAGCCTGGTGCAGGTCTACAATTTAGTTTCTGGTGTCCTTTGACAGCTCTTTGGTCTTGGCCATAGTGGAGTTTGGAGTGTGACTGTTTGAGGTTGTGGACAGGTGTCATTTATACTGATAACAAGTTCAAACAGGTGCCATTAATACAGGTAACAAGTGGAGGACAGAGGAGCCTCTTAAAGAAGAAGTTACAGGTCTGTGAGAGACAGAAATCTTGCTTGTTTGTAGGTGACCAAATACTTATTTTCCACCATAATTTGCAAATAAATTCATTAAAAATCCTACAATGTGATTTTCTGGATTTTTTCCCCTAATTTTGTCTGTCATAGTTGAAGTGTAGCTATGATGAAAATTACAGGCCTCTCTCATCTTTTTAAGTGGGAGAACTTGCACAATTGGTGGCTGACTAAATACTTTTTTGCCCCACTGTATGTATTCTGTTGTCATGGTGTCAAAGGCTTGCTGACTACATGGAAGGAGTGAAAGAAAACATTGAGTCTACCACCCAGGTGCTCAAACACAATTGTGAGATGAATAAACATGGTGAAGGCTTCTACAAGCTTAGGGTTTACTATGTCCAAGGGAGGTACATGACTGAACTACACTACACTTAATCCCATTCAGTAGAAGATTATAACAGCAAAGTCTGCAACAATTTGCATTTCTCAGATTGACAAGTCATTTGAAAGGTTAGAGTGTGGCATGACAAAAACATGTTTTCAGACATGTCATCTTATTAATAAGAAATATAAGGATGATAAGAAAATACAGACAGACAGACCCTGAATCCATCCCCCAAGTGGTCAAACTCACCATGTTCTACATCTCTCCACCAGGGGAAGTTGCAGATAATCTGAAGATGGCCTACTGCTTCATGACGGCCTACAGCAGTAGTGGTAAGAAGTCTGTGGACTCGTGTCAAAACGTGGGTCTCTTCACTGACGTTGGTTGAGCCATGAAGGCCGGCCCTGACTCAGGGGGCAAAAGGTTGAAGGATTCACTAATGTGCGTGTTTTAGATTTAGGTATGTCATTTTAGGCGGGAATTGAAAAAAAGGGTCCAATCCTTTGTGTGTGGATGATTTATATGGGGCTCTGTAAAATATAACATGTTTTTTCTCTATAGGGGACCAACTTAATATTTTTGCATCCAATGAGATTGTTCCTCTCGACATGGAGAAAGGACAGATTCTCAGTCCAACACATCTATCTGCCTGAACATTGACAACAACTTGACTTGATTAAAATGAGTTCATGCAAACAGGTCTGTTCACGTGGTGTCATTATAGTTATAAATCCATGGTGGAGAGTATCTCATCCCACATTGACAGTGGACAAACAGCGCCATTTAAGTGTGTGGTCGTGTTAAAATGCAGCTGTTTGCGAAGTTCATAGGTTCTGCCATAAGATGGAGTCAAAGTCAAGGAAAACTAGCGTGATATGGCAAATCCACTGTCCATGAGTACATCAGGGCAGGTCAGAGTTTTATTTTGTCGTCTAATTTGCTCATCCCATTTGATGTCATGTGATGTGTTAAAAATAGAATAATCTGGTGGGACATATTCACGTTATGGAGTAAAGCGCTTCAGATCAGACAGATAATGTGACGTTTCGGTCAGAATTGCTGAAACATTTTTTTTTTTTTTTTTGCACCCATATTATTATTAAAGTACCAGCCTTCAATGGGCCAATTTGACAATATTGTAACGACCCAGGGTTTATATCCGCGGAAATCGTCTCTGCTGCTCGAGCATACTTCTGCGGCACAGTCGATAGCGCGCCTGACCTCCAGGGTTCGAGACCTGCTCCCTGCTGTTTCATTACAAAACATTGATGTAAACATATTCTATTGTCTTGCTACTTCCAAATCCAGCAGAGAAGCACACTGGTCACATCCGAGATAAAAACTTGTCTGTAATGCAAAATATTTGGGGGTGTAGCGAGAAACCTAAAAACAGACCTTTATCCTCTTACCATTCATTACCCGTGGCAATTTCACTGGCATATCATCCACTCTCGTAGACACTTAACTAAACAGTGCCCAGCTCTGTCTCGCGACCCCGGTAGGTGCCAGTCAAGACTCCACACGCGCAGCATTCTCTGGTGTACTGGCACACGGTGGTAGGAATCACCGTTATCTGTAGCCACAGATCTAGGATTAGTTTACACTCCCTAGTAACATTGGGGGAGACATAAAACATATTTTAGAGCAGTGTTTAGGCAGTCTGGTCTCATAGACTAAACGTAACATAGTAACATAAATCCTGGACACTCGTATTAGTTAGTATATGTTAGGTTTGATATGGTTACATAAAACAGATGAGTACTTAACGCAAAAACAAAAGTAGGATGGTTGGTTGGTGTGGATGGGTAGGAATGAATGTCTAGCAACTCAAAGGTTGGGAGTTTGAATTTCATCAGGGACAACTTTGGAATTTTAGCTAATGAGCAACTTTACAACTGCTTACTACGTTTTAGCTACTTTGCAAGAACTTAGCACGCTTTCCTAACTTTACTCCTTTAACCTAACTCCTAAACCTAACCCGAACCCCTGGCCTAGTGTAACAGTATAAGTTTAGACCGTCCCCTCGCCCATACCCGGGCGCAAACCAGGGACCTTCTGCACACATCAACAGTCACCCTCGAAGCATCGTTACCCATCGCTCCACAAAAGCCACCACCCTTGCAGAGCAAGGGGAACTACTACTTCAAGGTCTCAGAGCAGGTTACGTCACCGATTGAAACGCTATTTAGTGCGCACCGCTAACTAAGCTAGCCGTTTCACATCCGTTACACTAGCTAACGTTAGCCAGCTTGCTAAGGTTAGCCACCTAACTGTCTAGCTAGAATTCGTAACATACCATATTTTTTTCAAATTTTGTAACATATAGTTAATTTTGCAAAGTTTAACATATTCTGTATTTTGCAAATTCGTAACATATGTCACGAATTACAATTCGTATTATATCATACAAAATTGGTGCCTGACATCCACAAATTAAAACATACCATTGGACATGTCATTTATTATCCTGAAAACTAGGCTTTCGGATTTCCGTACACGAAGTGCTCTGAGACCAGGTTGCAGCGGGCGACTTTCTAAATCCCGCCATTTTTCCCGTGTCCATTCACCCTTATTCAAAACAGAACACATCTGTTGCAAGTTTCGGATTTAGCTACACACGTACACAACAATACGACTTGCTCTGAGACCAGGTTTCAGCGGGCAACAGCGAAGGCGAGCGAACTTTCTAAATCCCGCCCCTTTTCTCGTGTCTATTCAATCCTCATTCAAAACAGAACACAGCTGTTGCAGAGCACACCGCTTTTGGCTTTGTAGGAGCCTCTGAAATTTGCTGGGGTCGAGTTTGCCTTCCCGAAAAGAGGAATTTGGCACCCATTTCTGTGTGGTGAGTGTCTGGTTTATGTCTGTTTTCGTAAGCTAGGGTGTGTGGCAGCATCCCTGATGCTAAATCCATTTGCGCGGAAGGTTAGCTAACGTTATCCACAGGAGTAAGCCACACTAACGACGTTAAGTATTCTCTTTGAAGGTTTAAGTAAAGCGTTTATTTTGAGTTGAATAGTATTATGTGTTGCAGTAACGTTAAGTACGTTAGCTAACGTTAACTACCTTGCATTACACCACAGCCAGTTCTAGCTCTCAGAATGTCTTAAGATGTTTGCACTTGTCGAGTTAGCTAACGTTAGCTATTGTAGGTAGTCAACCTTTGTTTGCCGAGTTTAGTTAGCAAACTAACTAGCAACTGTCTTTAATGTCGTTGCTATTTGTGTTTTTTTAGCCAACTGAGATGGCAAGCTGGCTAACGGTTATTTGCGCGTGTTGTCCCCCTGATGTTAGCGCTAAGCTGATGGCTACTGAAACGCCTTGTCTCGGGTTGTCTTGGACTCAGAACCCCCCTCACTGTCCCGCCCAGATCCGGGGAGTGTTTCGGGTGGGGCGTGTTTTTTTTCTCTCTCACTAAAATGGCTTGGATATAAACATAAACTGCCGGTTGGCTACATGTCTTTCAATATAGAAGTTATTACTATGTGCAGTTAGTCTGAAAAAGCAGAGCACTTTTAGGGGAGGTGCAACGGCCTGTAGTTCATGCACAGGCAAGAAGCATCACGTTAGCCAGTCAGCCGTTGCAATACGAATTCATTAATCTTTCATGACAGGTTGGCATCAACATCGTGGTGCCTGCCTACTGTAGCTAGGATATGTCAGCATCAGTGATTAGCTAGGTAACGTTAGGCCCTGAAACGTACCAGTTAAAAGCAATACCGTGGGTCGATATTTGATTTCAAAGGGTGAGTGTTTAGTAATGAATTTATTATTTGTAATGCACAGTCAAGCACGTCTCATGTCCCACATCATTAGCTAGATGAGCCATGTTTAACAGATTGCTGATGCATCTTTCATTGCTGCCTTCAATGCCTTGATATTGCTAGGCCACTCTTGCTGGGCAAAGCAGGGACTCTACAGCAACATATATCAATCATGCCACATGCCATGCAGGCAGATTTCCGTTAACCCAGTAATATCTGTCAAGCAGTATAAGCTCGTGTTCCATAACTGAGATGCAGGTCTGGACATTAACGTTTTTAGCCAGTAGGACATTAAAAAAAAAAAAACATTTTTTTTTACTTGTCGAAAGAGCTCAAGTCACTTGTCCCCCGCCCCGGAGGACACCACTCCAATTCGGCTTAGCCTAATTGTTTGATATTGTTTTTTTTTGTGTGATTTCTTTAACTTGTCCATTCGGCCAGCTTAAATCTATATTTATTATTATTATATATTTGTTTTATTATACTTGCCCCGGGGAAGCGGACAAGCGTTGATGTCGAGCCCTGAGATGCCGTATAGTCATGGTAGTGCCTTTACAGCCTGGTTGATCTCAGGCTGTACTGTAGCCAACACCTCTATCCTATCATAACTTGTCATGCCATACACGTTTGGCATGACGTAGAACGAACACAGAGAGGAGTTTGCTAAATTAGCACTTTAGCAGATCTGGACCACCAGGCTATATATATTAGCCTTGGTTGGATACACAGAAAACTACAGAAATGTGTATTGTAGGCGCACTTCTGCATTGGCAGATTAACATTCTCTCAAGATGAATATAACTCGCAAGATAGATTTGAGTTGGGTTAGATGCTCATATCTACATAGCTACAATTGTCGTGTCTATCCATTGGTAAAAGATAAAGTGAATAGTGTGATATTGAATGTTTAGATAAAGTTCCAGAATTCAGCCCTAATAAGAGATCACAGCCACTGAGTTTCCCTGGCAGATCTCCTGTAGAATAAATTATTTATTTTCATGCATGACTAGAGCTGTTGCATAGGATGCAGAGCAATATAAACTGAACATAAATATAAATGCAACAATTTCAGAGATTTTACTGAGTTACAGGTCATATCAGGAAATCAGTAAATTTAAATAAATTAGGCCCTAATCTATGAATTTCACATGACTGGGATTACAGATATGTTAGTCAAAAATAAGTAGGGGCGTGGATCGGAACCAGTCAGTATCTGGTGTGACCAATTTCCCCATGCAGCACAATACATCTCCTTCGCATAGAGTTGATCAGGCTGTTGATTGTGGAATGTTGGCCCACTCCTATTCAATGCCTGTGAAGTTGCTGGGTATTAGTGGGAACTGGAACCCGCTGTTGTGCACATCAATCCAAAGCATCCCAAACATGCAGATTGGGTGACATGTCTGCTGAGTATGCAGGCCTTGGAAGAATTGGGACATTTTGACATCAGCAAACCGCTCGCACAAACAATGCCACACACACGGTCTGCCATCTGCCCGGTACAGTTGAAACCAGCTCATGAACTATGAGACCAACACTTTACATGTTGTGTTTATATTTTTGTTTAGTGTGTATATATTATTTTTACTAAACTTTGGGGGGGGGGGGGGGGTAAAATCTCTGGATGAATCTGTTTGTCTACCCCTGGTGTACAGAGCATTCAATAATCAAGATTAGTAAGGGAAAGTTTCACCATAATATAGGGAAAGGGAATACCTAGTCAGTTGCACAACTGAATGCATTCAACTGAATTATTTCTTCTGCATTTAACCCAACCCTTTTGAATTAGAGAGGTGTGTGTATTGGGGGGGGGGGGGCTGCCTAAATCGACATCCACGTCATCAGTGCCCGTGAAGCAGTTGTTGTTGGGGGTTAACTTTCTGACTCAACGGCAGATGTTTTCCACATTGCTGGCTCAGGGATTCGAACCAGTGATCTTCCGGTTACTGGCCCAATGCTCTTTATCTAATTTTATCTTTTTTCTTCCCATCACTATATATCACTGGCCCTCCCTGACTGTCCCACACGAACACTGGTTAGTGCAGTCTAATCTAAGTGGTAGTACTGCTGTGTTCTAGGTGCGCCCATCTGGTGCTGTAGTTGTGTTCTCTCTTTCCAAGGCCTGAAATGTGATTAGCTGTAAAATGAGACTCTCTGCTGTGTGTGTGTGTGTGTGTGTGTGCGTGCGCTACAGGGCATGCGTCAGATGTCAGCGCCATGGTCTGTCTCGGGTTTAGTCAGCCTACTCTGGGTTTTGTCCCTCCTCGGATGACATGGGACTTTCTTAGAGTCCGGATTTGTTATTGTTTTGCGAACTAAACTGAGGTGAGGAGCATGGTGTTCTAGCTGATAGCTGTTCTATCGCATGCGCAATGATTTCTGAGAAGGGGGGGAAAAAGTGTTTGTTCGCAGTAACCTCTTTGTTGTAATATCCCAAACAGATGTGGCAGTTACACCACTTTAGGATTCTAGCTTTAAATTGCAACATGTGTCCTGGTCTGTGTGTGTCTCAATGTTGGTGTTTGTGAACCGTTTCAAGAAGCAAGGCGTATGTCACGTCAGTACTTCACAAGAGAGGCATTGGAACGTGTTGATTTTTTTGGCTGAGATAATGGATGGGCTGGACATGCCTACAGATGATTTTGGATTGGTCTGCCATGTAGCACGCTTCTGTCTATAACACGAGCTGCTCAGTATGTGTAGATAATCCTTGGAAACGCAGCTTTTTTAGCCATGGGGAACTGCAAAAGTGTTGCTACTGCTCTTAACAACATTACTGTCCAGAATTTAGCAGGAGCTATCAACAAAGATCACTGGAAAAAATTGTGATGGACTACTTTCTGCACAGTTACTGTGAACTGGAGTGACTTGACACAACAAGGGGCCAAACAAAGCTGTAGCTAGCTGCAAACAGAAAATACATGCTACCGTGAAGTGTTTATCCATGTATACGGGTAAGAGTCAAGCTAAATTTTAAGTACACTTGCCAATTTTACGTGTATGATATGAATATTGCTAGACAGATGTCATTTGCATTGCTAGTTATAGCCTATTGTTACCTAGCTAGCGCAAATTGACACTAGTTACTACAACATTTCATGCACGGTGGCTAGCTATGACGATCAGTTTGTATTGCTAGTAGAATGGGTTGGGATTATGGTTCATTGTTCATGTTCAAATGTTCATTTTGTCCCATAAAGATTATTTTTTATAGCCGAAATACCTTCGTTTGTAGTTCACGTTTGGTTGAGAAATCCACCGGAAACTGCGGTCACGACAACGCCAAAAAATATTCCAAATTAGATCCATAATATCGACAGAAACATTGGCAAATGTTTTTTATAATCAACCCTCAAGGTGTTTTTCAAATATCTATTCGATAATATATCAACAGGGACAGGTGGCTTCTTAGTAGGAAATAGAGAAACAATGGTCGCATTTGGTCTATTACGCACAAATCACTCTGAGAGCCTCCAGCTGACCACTGACGCAATGTTGTCGTTCAGGCTCATTTTTCAAAATAAAAGCCTGAAACTATTTATTGTGACACTAGACACATTAGGGAAGCCATAGAAAAAGGAACCTGGTTGATATCCCATTCACTGCTCAATAGGAACGCAGAGCTTTCTAAATAAGAGTCCCTTCCTGATTGGATTTTTCTCAGGCTTTCGCCTGCAATATCAGTTCTGTTATACTCACAGACAATATTTTTACAGTTTTGGAAACTTTAGAGTGTTTTCTATCTTAAGCTGTCAATTATATGCATATTCTAGCATCTTGTCCTGACTAAATAGCCCGTTTTACTTTGGGAACGTTATTTTTCCAAAAATGAAAATGGTGCCCCCTAGTTTCAAGAGGTTAAACCACTTGTGTTGATTTAGCAGTATGCTTAGGTTCATTGTCTTGCTGAAAGGTGAACCTCTGTCCCAGTCTCAAATCTCTGGAAGATTGAAACAGGTTTCCCTCAAGAATTTCCTTGTATTTAGCGCCATCCATCATTCCTTCAATTCTGACCAGTTTCCCAGTTCCTGATGATGGAAAAACATCCTCACAGCATGATGCTGCCACCACCATGCTTCACTGTGGGGATGATGTTCTTGGGGTGATGAGAGGTGTTGGGTTTGCGCCAGACACAGCGTTTTCCTTGATGGCCAAAAAGCTACATTTTTGTCTCATCTGACCAGAGTACCTCCTTCCATATGTTTGGGGAGTCTCCCACATGCCTTTTGGTGAACACAATGTGTTTGCTTATTTTTTTTTTCACGCAATGGCTTTTCCCCCTCTTCAAGTAATGGCTTTTTTTCTGGCCACTCTTCTGTAAAGCCCAGCTCTGTGGAATGTACGGCTTAGTGGTCCTATGGACAGATATTTCAATTTCCGCTGTGGAACTTTGCAGATCCTTCAGGGCTATCTTTGGTCTCTTTGTTGCCTCTGATTAATGCCCTCCTTGCCTGGTCCTTGAGTTTTGGTGGGTGGCCCTCTTGGCAAGTTTGTTCTGGTGCCATATTCTTCCAATTTTTAAATAATGGATTTAATGGTGCCCTGTGGGATGTTCAAAGTTTCAGATTTTTTTATAACCCAACCCTGATCTGCACTTCTCCACAACTTTGTCCCTGATCTGTTTGGAGTGCTCCTTGATCTTCGTGGTGCCCCTTGCTTAGTGGTGTTGCACACTCTGGGGCCTTTCATAACAGGTTATATATATGAGATCGTGACAGATCATGTCACACTTAGATTGCACACAGGTGGACTTTATTTAACTAATTATGTGACTTCTGAAGGTAATTAGTTGCACCAGGTCTTATTTAGGGGCTTCATAGAAAAGGGGGTGAATACATGCACGCACCCTTTTCCGTTAAAAACAAACCCCCAAAAACTATTTTTAAACAAGTTTATTTTATTTCACTAATTTGGACTATTTTGTATGTCCATTACATGAAATCCAAGTAAAATCCATTTAAATTACAGGTTGTAATGCAACAAAATAGGAAAACCGCCAAGTGGGATGAATACTCTTGCAAGACACTGTGTGTGTTGTGCCCATAGTTAAGGAGCTCATGTGGCCCCTTGCCAACTTCAGTCTGCCGGTTGGGCTGTCACTCAAGATAATGTCTCAACTTTCACTTCCGGAAACCGGAGTAGAGACCCACAGTCTGAAGCTGACTTCCCCTCTGGTACCACAAGCAAGTAGGCTACCCGGCTGCCAGGGGAGGCTGCCCTCCCTTGATCATACTGGTCTGGAACTGGATGTCTCCGCCTGTACTTATACTGGGAGTGGCTCAAACAACTACAAGTGGCACACTGTCTCCCTCTCTCTGTTCTGTTCCTCCAGTCTCATTCTCAACTCGGGCGATATATCTAATTCATTTGATAAATTTGAATTTATGTTTATGCCTTTTTCCCCAAGAAAGTTTGAAGAAATTTTAAGTTATTGTAATTTTCCGGCTTGACTGACCTTAATGTCTTAAAGTAATCATCAAGTAGTCGTTTCTCTTTGCTTTTTTTGAGATATTCTTGCCATGATATTGACTTGGTCTTTTACAAAATAGGGCTATCTTCTGTATACCATCCCTACCTTGTCACAACACAACTGATTGGCTCAAACACACATTTTTAGAAGGAAAGATAATACACAAATTAACTTAACAAGGCACACATGTTAAATTAAATGCATTCCAGGGGACTACAACATGAAGCTGGTTGAGAGAATGCCAAGAGTGTGCAAAGCTGTCATTGAGGCATATTGTGGCTACTTTGAAGACTCTCAAATATAAAATATATTTTGATTTGTTTAACACTTTTTTTTTTTTTTTTTTTTTTACATGATTCCATATGTTCATAGTTTTGATGTCTTCACTATTATTCTACAGTGTACAAAAGATAAAAAAAAATAAAGAAACCCTTGAATGAGTTGATATGTCAACTTTTGACTGGTAATTGATACACTGTGAATCACCCATAAATTAGAAAATTATAAGATGTGATTGTTAAGCCATATCGCCCTATTCTCAACTTCTCTCGCTCCTGTAAACAGTTCACGGCTGTATGGAGCTGTGCATCTTTCTAATGGTTGTGCTGAAATGGGGGCATATGAATCAGCCGCTCTATCAGCCTCAATCACCCAGACCCCAAGTCTCCTCTCTCACACAGTCACACTGTGAACTAACCCTACAACGATTCACTGTGTATGTGTTCATGAAATGTGGGGATAATGCATGGAAAGTGTGTGGGTGGACAACAGGCGGGGTAGCTGCAGTCAGTGCAACAGGCCCTCGTGTGCCTAGGTCAAGCTTTTGTGTGGGTGGGGTGAAGAAATGTAACTGGCTAATGAGGCCAGTCCTAAGGCTTATACACAGTGCCTTCAGAAAGTAGTCATACCTTTTGACTTAATCCACTCTTTTTGTTACAGCCTGAATTCGAAATGGATAATACAAAAATTCTACACACAATAACCCCATAATGATAGTGAAAACATTTTTATACATACTTTTGTATAAGTATGTGGACACCCCTTCAAATTAGTGGATATGGCTATTTCATCCACACCCATTGTTGAGGTGTTTAAAATCGAGCACACAGCCATGCAACCTCTGTTGGCAGCAGAATGGCCTTACTGAAGAACTGTGACTTTCATAGGATGCCACCTTTCCAACAAGTCAGTTTGTCAAATTTTTGCCTGCTAGAATGAGATGTTCGATCAAATGACACTACATGACCAAAAGCATGTGGAAAGTTTTCACACCCCTGAGTCAATACATGTTAGAATTTGGCAGCGATCACAGCTTTGGGTCTTTTCTGGGTAAGAGCTTTGCAGACCTGGATTGTACAATGTTTGCACTTTTTTAAAATTTAAATTCTTCAAGCTCTGTCAAGCTGATTTTTTATTTTTTTTTATTTTATTTTTTAAGTCAACTGTAACTAGGCTACTCAGGAACATACAATGTCATCTTATCAAGCAACCTCTGTGTATATTTGGCTTTGTGTTTTCGGTCACTGTCCTGCTGAAAGGTGAATTTGTCTCCCAGTGTCTGTTGAACAGCAGAATCAGGATTTCCTCTTGGATTTTGTGCTTGGCTCTAGCTCATATCTTTTTAGCCCCCCCAAAAACTCCCTAGTCCTTGCCAATGACCAGCATACACATGACATGATGCAGCCACAACCATGCTTGAAAATGTTAAGAGTGGTACTCAGTGACGTGTTGTTTGATTTGTCCAAAACACAACAGTTTATATTCAGGACAGATTTTTTTGTTCTGGTTTTACTTTAGTGATTCATTGCAAATAAGTAGAGGCTTTCTTCTTTTCACTTAGGTAATTTAGGTTTGCATTGTGAAGTAACACAATGTTGTTCCATCCTCAGTTTTCTGAAATCCCTGAGCAGTGTCCTTCCTCTCTGGCAACTGAGTTAGGAAGGACGCATGTATCTTTGTAGTGACTAGGTGTATTGATACACCATCTAAAGTGGAATTGGGTAAATTCACCATGCTTAAAGGGATATTCAATGTCTGCGTTTTATTTTATTTTACCCATCTACAAATAGGTGCCGTTTGTGAGGTATTGGAAAAACCTCCCTGGAGTGGGTCCTGGGTAGAGGTCGACCGATTATGATTTTTCAACGCCGATACCGATTATTGGAGGACCAAAAAAGCCGATACTGATTAATCTGACAATTTTTACAATTATTTATTTGTAATAATGACAATTACAACAATACTGAATGAACACTTATTTTAACTTAATATAATACATCAATAAAAATCAATTTAGCCTCAAGTAAATAATGAAACATGTTCAATTTGGTTTAAATAATGCAAAAACTAAGTGTTGGAGGAGAAAATAAAAGTGCAATATGTGCTAACGTTTCAGTTCCTTGCTCAGAACATGAGAACAGATGAAAGCTGGTGGTTCCTTTTAACATGAGACTTCAATATTCCCATGTAAGAAGTTTTAGGTTGAAGTTATTATAGGAATTATAGGACTATTTCCCTCTATACCATTTGTATTTCATTAACCTTTGACTATTGGATGTTCTTATAGGCACTTTAGTATTGCGAGTGTAACAGTATAGCTTCCGTCCCTTTCCTCGCTCCTTCCTGGGCTCGAACCAGGAACACAACGACAACAGCCACCCTGGGAAGCAGCGTTACCCATGAGCAAGGGAAACAAGTACTAGAGGGCTCAGAGCGACTGATGTTTGAAACGCTATTAGCGCGCGCTAACTTGCTAGCCATTTCACTTCGGTTACACCAGCCTCATCTCAGGTGTTGATAGGCTTGAAGTCATAAACAGCGCAATGCTTGACGCACAACGAAGAGCTGCTGGCAAAACGCACAAAAGTGCTGTTTGAATGAATGTTTACGCGCCTGCTTCTGCCTACCACCGCTCAGTCAGATACTTAGATACTTGTATGCTCAGTCACATTATATGCAACGCAGGACACGCTAGATAATATCTAGTTATATCATCACTAGTGATTGTTTTTTTATAAGAAGTTTAATGCTAGCTAGCAACTTAACTTGGCTTACTGCATTTGCGTAACAGGCAGTCTCCTTGTGGAGTGCAACGAGAGAGAGGCAGGTCGTTTTTGCGTTGGACTAGTTAACTGTAAGGTTGCAAGATTGGATCCCCCGAGCTGACAAGGTGAAAATCTGTCGTTCTGCCCCTGAACAAGGCAGTTAACCCACCATTCCTAGGCCGTCATTGAAAATAAGAATGTGTTCTTAACTGACTTGCCTAGTTAAATAAAGATTAAATAAAGGTGTAAAAAAAAAAATTGTGTCCAAAAATACCGGTTCCTGATTGTTATGAAAACTTGAAATCGGCCCCAATTAATCGGTCGACCTCTAGTCCTGGGTGGCACCACCGTCAAAAGCACTGTACCGCAATGGCGCCACTACAGGCTGGGGTTTGATCCGGCCATAACTGGGATCCCCATAGGACGGCGCACAATTGGCCCAGCGCCGTATGGGCTAGGGGAGTGTTTGTCTGGTGGGTCTTAACTTGGCTCATTGTGCTCTAGCGACTCCTTGTGACCGGTTCGGGCGCCTGCAAGCATCATTAATCACATCAGACCAACAAATATTTTTTACATCTTCAACAGGAGTCACAGCTAAATCTTTTGTATGATCTCTTATACACTATTTTAAGCCCAGCTGTTAGAACTATGGCTTTCCTGGATATTGCCACTGCATCCAATTGGTATGGATACAGCTTTAGAACAAAGTTCTACAGTATTAGTAAAAATGTGATAAATACATGTGGATGATCTTGTTCCTGTAGTGTTTGTAAATACCCTGGTAGGTTGATTAATAACCTGAAACAGATTAGACACTATTTAGATACTGACAGTTAGCACTGGGTGGCCTATAGCAACACCACAAAAGAAAAGGCCTTAGATGTGCCAAGTGAACCTGCAACCACAAGACTTCAATAACACATAAGATCTTCTCTAACATTACAGCGATATGGCTTTTCTATAGATGTGATATCCTTGTATTGCTGCTGCTGTATCGTCAAATGAATTAAGTTAGTCTCAGAAATGGCTAATATATGAATGTTATCTGATGTTAGCAAGTTATTGATTTTATGAACCTTATTTGTAAGGCTACATATATTAATATGTGTAATTTTCTGCCCTTTCCTGGGTCGCTTATCAGAGTCATAATACTGAAAAGAACAAACAAAGCAAGAGAGAAAAATATACATTCAGCGGGAGGTTTGCCATTATTGATTGATAAGCCTGTCATAGCGGATGTAAGCAATGTCCCTACACGCTCTGGCAGCTTTCATGACTGGGATCAGTTCTTTCCTCTTCCGGCGCACAGCTTCAGGATAGTCCTCGTTGAGAAAGATATACGTTCCTCTCAAGTTCATGCTTGTGGCCATAACACCCAGGCCTGGTTAGTACTGTGACAGGAGACTGCCTGAGAATACCAGTTGCCATAATTGCACTGAGTCCATGCAACTTATTGTGAGTTAAGCACATTTTTTAGTCCTGAGCTTATTTAGGTTGCCATAACCAAGGGGTTGAATACTTATTGACTCAAGACATTTCAGTTCTTCATTTGTAAATAATTCTAAAAACCTAACTCCACTTTGACATTATGAGGTGTGTGTGCCAGTGACCCAATCTACATTTCAAATTCGGCTTAACACAATAAAATGTGGGAAAAGTCAAGGGGCGTAAACTTTCTGAAAGCACTGTATATGAATAGGCTCTAACACACACTCACTGAAGACTTTTTCACTTAAAAAAAAATGTATTTACACTTCTAGTTCTCAGCACTATTGAATGACTGTCCCATCTGAGGATACAGTAGAGAGGTGATAGAGGAATTTATGAGGTGGTGTCATAAACCTAGGGGGCCAAGGTGAGAGGTGTAGGGGAATGAGGTCTGTGAGTGAAGGCATGCAAAAGACCAGCGATGAAGGGCTTGAATGGCCATTACTGCGGTTGAGTCAGTTTCTGCAGTAGCATGTACTGTTAAAGGGAAAATACACTCAAACTATCTTTTTGGTATTTTTTCATTAGTCCTCTGATACAGTCCCCAAACATTAATCCACTCCTGATACAGTCCCAAAATGTTTTGCATGTCAGCAGTCAAGTTGTCAAGATATTGGTCTTTCAAGAAGTTTCACCGGCCACATCATGATGATGCATGATATATATATATATATATATATATATATATATATATATATATATATATATATATATATATATATATATATATATATATATATATATATATATATATATATATATTGAGATTCTATATGCAAATCGATATTGCGATTTGATGTTCCAAACTTATTGCTCTCTGTCTGTTGCAGAGAGAATGAGAATTATTTCAGGGAATTAAAAATGTTTGCTCACTAGGCTCTTTAGAAGATTGAGAACCATTTAATAGGAGGAAAAATATTGGCGTTTTTGCGCAGGTACAGCGGGCTTAGTGCCAGCTAAAGCTACCAGCAGTAGCAAAATAATATGTACTAGGAGTCAAATATAGATATTGTCCCAGAATATTGTGATATGTATCGATTTTTATTTTTTCATCACTAGAATAGCCTGCTTGCCTCCTCTTCCTGTTCTCACCCTTTCTCAGAGAGCGGTTTTATGCTGATTCCCTTTTATCGTGTGTATAAACATGCATGAGCATTTGGGTGTCTGTTTTTGTTCCTCTCCAGCATGCAATGTGCACTCTGTTTCAGTAAACTCTGAGAGCAAACTATTGTGTGTTTGTTGCCCTCCACTGACCAGCCCTCTGAAAGACATGTCCAGGCTAAATCATGTGGACACTGCTACTCAGCAGGCGTCCAGTCTTCCACTTGGTTAGGAGTCCCTTCAGCTCTTCATCTCTTCTCCTTCTCTTCCCCCTCTCTACAAGCTGTAATGGGGTGTTTTATCAGTCTCTGGAGACAGGGCAGTGCCAGGTTAGAGGAACCCATTGTGTGTGTGTGTGTGTGAGAGGGGGGAAGGGAGGCCCTACTCCAGCTTTGTTATCCAAGTCTTGCTCAGTGAAGCACCTTCAAAGAGCATTAACTACACACTAGAGTATTTGTTCCTATGCCTGGAGACTAGTGTCAGTACTATCACGCAACTATTTTGTGGTAAGTCAACACTGTTACACTAAATAAACTCAGAGCAACATTGTACTGCAGTATTTCCTCTTTTAAAGACATACAGTAAAGTTTGATAGTATTGGGATAGTTACACATTTTGTTTTTAGATCTACTCCAACACGTTGGCTGCATTTGATACAAAGATGGCACAAAGAACATACCCCCAAGACATGCTAACATGTCACCATTACCAATAACAGGGGAAGTAAGCATTTTTGGCTGGGTATGATCTTTATGCCTCAAACTTTCTCGCGTAACATTATTCACTATTCAGGAGTATCTGTAATGGTAGAATCCACATTAGAGATTCTCCGGTACTTTTTGTGTACTTTTGTTTTAGTGATGCATCGATATGACATTGGCCGATATCCAATATTTTCCTTGCCAAAAAAAACCCGATGCCGATATTAAAATGTTTAGCGGCCTTTTAAGCGTTCTAGTACAGTTAAATAGTTAACAGACCACTGCGTCCATGTGTGTGTAAGGCACTCTGCATCTCAGTGCAAGAGGCGTCCACTACAGTCCCTGGTTCGAATCCAGGTTGTATCACATCCGGCTATGATTGGGAGTAGAGGTCAACCGTTTTAATCGGATTGGCCGATTAATTAGGGCCGATTTTCGAGTTTCATAACAATCGGAAATCGGTAAATTTGGACGCCGATTTAAAAAAAATAAATAAAAAAAAATAACAATAATATATATATACATACATACATACACACACACACACACACACACACACACACACACACACACTGCTCAAAAAAAATAAAGGGAACACTTAAACAACACAATGTAACTCCAAGTCAATCACACTTCTGTGAAATCAAACTGTCCACTTAGGAAGCAACACTGATTGACAAATTTCACATGCTGTTGTGCAAATGGAATAGACAACAGGTGGAAATTATAGGCATTTAGCAAGACACCCCCAATAAAGGAGTGGTTCTGCAGGTGGTGACCACAGACCACTTCAGTTCCTATGCTTCCTGGCTGATGTTTTGGTCACTTTTGAATGCTGGCGGTGCTTTCACTCTAGTGTGGGTTGTAGACTCCGTCTCATGCTACCACAAGTGGCTCAGGTAGTGCAGCTCATCCAGGATGGCACATCAATGCGAGCTGTGTCAAGAAGGTTTGCTGTGTCTGTCAGCGTAGTGTCCAGAGCATGGAGGCACTACCAGGAGACAGGCCAGAACATCAGGAAACGTGGAGGAGGACGTAGGAGGGCAACAACTCAGTAGCAGGACCGCTACATCCGCCTTTGTGCAAGGAGGAGCAGGAGGAGCACTGCCAGAGCCCTGCAAAATGACCTCCAGCAGGCCACAAATGTGCATGTGTCTGCTCAAACGGTCAGAAACAGACTCCATGAGGGTGGTATGAGGGCCTGACATCCACAGATGGGGGTTGTGCTTACAGCCCAACACCGTGCAGAACGTTTGGCATTTCCCAGAGAACACCAAGATTGGCAAATTCGCCACTGGCGACCTGTGCTCTTCACAGATGAAAGCAGGGTCACACTGAGCACATGTGACAGTCTGGAGACGCCGTGGAGAACGTTCTGCGGCCTGCAACATCCTCCAGCATGACCGGTTTGGCGGTGGGTCAGTCATGGTGTGGGGTGGCATTTCTTTGGGGGGGCCGCACAGCCCTCCATGTGCTCGCCAGAGGTAGCCTGACTGCCATTAGGTACCAAGATGAGATCCTCAGACCCCTTGAGACCATATGCTGGTGCGGTTGGCCCTGGGTTCCTCCTAATGCAAGACAATGCTAGACCTCATGTGGCTGGAGTGTGTCAGCAGTTCCTGCAAGAGGAAGGCATTGATGCTTTGGACTGGCCCGCCTGTTCCCCAGACCTGAATCCAATTGAGCACATCTGGGACATCATGTCTCGCTCCATCCACCAACACCACATTGCAGCACAGACTGTCCAGGAGTTGGCGGATGCTTTAGTCCAGGTCTGGGAGGAGATCCCTCAGGAGACCATCCGCCACCTCATCAGGAGCATGCCCAGGCATTGTAGGGAGGTCATACAGGCACGTGGAGGTCACACACACTACTGAGCCTCATTTTGACTTGTTTTAAGGACATTACATCAAAGTTGGATCAGCCTGTAGTGTGGTTTTCCACTTTAATTTTGAGTGTGACTCCAAATCCAGACCTCCATGGGTTGATAAATTTGATTTCCATTGATGATTTTTGTGTGATTTTGTTGTCAGCACATTCAACTATTTACAGAAATTATTTAATAAGAATATTTCATTCATTCAGATCTAGGATGTGTTATTTTAGTGTTCCCTTTATTTTTTTTGAGCAGTGTATATTTTACACCTTTATTTAACTAGGCAAGTCAGTTAAGAGCACATTCTTATTTTCAATGACTGCCTAGGAACTGTGGGCTAACTGCCTTGTTCAGGGGCAGAACAACAGATTTTTACCTTGTCAGCTCAGGGATTCAATCTTGCAACGTTACGGTTAATTAGTCCAACGCTCTAACCACCTGCTTCACGAGGAGCCCACCTGTTAAGCGATTGCAGTAAGAAGCCAGGGTAAGTTGCTAGCTAGCATTAAACTTAATCAATCGTAATCACTAGTTATAACTACACATGGTTGATGATATTACTAGTTTATCTAGCGTGTCCTGCGTTGCATATAATCGATGCAGTGCGCATTTGTGAATAAGGACTTTCGTTGCGCCAACGTATACCTAACCATAATCACCAATGCCTTTCTTAAAATCAATACACAGAAGTATATATTTTTAAACCTGCATATTTAGCTAAAAGAAATCCAGGTTAGCACGCAATATTAACCAAGTGAAATTGTCACTTTCCTTGCGTTCATTGCACGCAGAGTCGGGGTATATGCAACAGTTCGGGCTTCCTGACTTATTGCGAACTAATTTGCCAGATTTTACGTAATAATGACATAACATTGTAGGTTGTGCAATGTAACAAGAATATTTAGACTGATGGATGCCACCCGTTAGATAAAATATAGAACGGTTCCGTATTTCACTGAAATAATAAACGTCTTGTTTTCGAGATGATACTTTCCGGATTCGACCATATTAATGACCTAAGGCTCGCATTTCTGTGTTATTATGTTATAATTAAGTCTATGATTTGATAGAGCAGTCTGACTGAGCGGTGGTAGGCAGCAGCAGGCTCGTAAGCATTCATTCAAACAGCACTTTAGTGCGTTTTGCCAGGAGCTCTGCTGTTTATGACTTCAAGCCTATCAACTCCCGAGATTAGGCTGGTGTAACGATGTAATGTGAAATGGCTAGCTAGTTATGCGCTAATAGCGTTTCAAAAGTCACTCGCTCTGAGACTTGGAGTAGTTGTTCCCCTTGCTCTGCATGGGTTCGAGGGTGGCTGTTGTCGTTGTGTTCCTGGTTCGACCCCAGGTAGGAGCGAGGAGAGGTACGGAAGCTATACTGTTACACTGACAATACTAAAGTGCCTATAAGAACATCCAATAGTCAAAGGTATATGAAATACAAATGACATAGAGAGAAATAGTCCTATAATTCCTATAATAACTACAATGTAAAACTTCTTACCTGGGAATATTGAAGACTCATGTTAAAAGGAACCACCAGCTTTCATATGTTCTGAGCAAGGAAATAAATCGTTAGCTTTCTTACGTGGCACATATTGCACTTTTACTTCTCCAACACTTTGTTTTTGCATTATTTAAACCAAATTGAACACGTTTCATTATTTATTTGAGGCTAAATTGATTTTGTTGATGTATTATATTAAGTTAAAATAAGTGTTCATTCAGTATTGTTGTAATTGTCATTATTACAAATGCATTTAAAAAATCGGCAGATGTATTGGCGTTGAAAAATCATAATCGGTTGACCCCTAATTGGGAGACCCATAGGGAGGTGCACAATTGGCCCAGTGTTGTCCGGGCCGTCATTGTAACTAACAATTTGTTCTTAACTGTAGTAGTTTAAAAAAAATATATATTTATTTTTTACATAAGGTAGAATGCAGTATGCAGACCACCTATTCAAAGTTTGTTCCGAAGTCTTGGATCAATTATTGCGATGCACAATTCAGTGATTCATGTGCTGTTTGAATCAACATTGTCTGAAGGTTTTCCCAAAAATATCGACTGCAAAATAGGCATAATGATATGATTTGTATCAATCGCGGTCCATTTATTTAGCTGACTCGGCCATCACATGCAGCTTACTGTACAATAGATAAACACTGCTAGCCAAACACAACAGTCTCTTGCTAGGCACACCCTCTACATTTTTGGGGGTGATTGTTCCTAGACCTCAACTGGTCTCCTCATGTGGTTTAAAGTTTTACTTTGGGATTTGATGAACGTGTGGATGCCATTGTTATGTCTCTGTGTGCAATTTGAAGGAAGTTGCTAATTAGCGCTAGTGCAATTGCTAACTAGTGTGACTTGTGAAATGACAGAGATATAAAAGTGCTGTCCATGAGTTCACCTGGCTCAAAGTATCCCTTTGTTGTGGATGTTGGACCTTCATTTTTATTTTAGTAGACCTAGAAAAATATAAGCGGTAAAACATAATTTACTGAAAGATGAAACTTTAGAGTGACTGCACAAAGGGTTCTTGTTAGTGACTGGAACACTAACACCCCCCCCCCCCCCCCCACTCACTCCAAACAATCAATGTAAATATGTCAAAGTTCATTATTTGTCTATGGAGGGTAGGTAATTATAGGCTATTTGCTCGGCTCACAAAGGAAAGATAACATTTTAAATGGTGCGAGCATCATCTGCTTTCTCGGGCCTTTATTATTTTCTTTTGGGTCAGTAGCTTTGGCCTGGTGTGCCACTGGCAAATTTAGCTGAATTTCAAGTCCTGCAAGGGCATAGTGATTTAAAAGATGGCCAAAAAAAGAGTGTGCGTGTGTAATAAACACCTTAATTACATAAGTATTCAGAACCTTTGCTATGAGACTCAAAATTGAGCTCAGGTGCATCCTGTTTCCATTGATCACGTTGAGATGTTTCTACAACTTAATTGGAGTCCACCTGGGGTAAATTACATTTTTGGAAAGACACACACACCTGTCTATATAAGGTCCCACAGGTGACAGTGCATATCAGAGCAAAAACCAAGCCATGAGGATGAAGGAATTGTTCGTAGAGCTCCAAAACAGGTTTGTGTGGAGGCACAGATCTTTGGAAGAGTACCAAAAAATGTCTGCAGCATTGAAGGTCCCCAAGAACACAGTGGCCTTCTCCATTCTTAACTTCTCTAGGGCAGGGGGCAGCACTTGGAATTTTGGATGAAAAGCGTGCCCAAGTTAAACTGCCTGCCACTCAGGCCCAGAAGATAGGATATATATATATATAATTTGGACGATTTGGTAGATTTGGATAGAAAACACTCTAAAGTTTCCAAAACTGTTAAAATAGTGTCTGTGAGTATAACAGAACTGATTTGGCGAAAAACTGAGAAAAATCCATTCAGGAAGTAGGATTGTTTTATTTTTGTAGTTTTCTATTCAATGCCATTACAGTATCCATTGATTTATGACTCAAATTGCAGTTCCTATGCCTGCCACTGACCTAGTCTTTATAAATTGTTTCAGGCTTGTATTCTGAAAAATGAGGGAGTAAGAGCAGTCTGAATGAGTGGACCCTCCCGTGTCAGAGCTTTTTCATGCGCGTGACCGAGAGAGTGCCTTTCTTGTTTACCTTTTTATATTGACGACGTTATTGTCCGTTTGAAATATTAGCGATTTATTTAGGCTAATAACAACCTGAGGATTAAATGTAAACATCATCTGACATGTTTCTATGAACTTTATGGATGCTATTTGGATTTTTTGTCTGCCTGTTGTGACTGCGTTTGAGCCTGTGGATTACTGAAGAAAACGTGAACAAAACTGACGTTTTTGGATATAAAGAGACTTTATCGAACAAAAGGAACATTTATTGAATAAATGAATGTCTTCTGAGTGCAACCATATGAAGATCATCAAAGGTAAGAGAATTAATTATCTCTATTTCTGACTTTTGTAACTTCTACTTGGCTGGTTACTGTTTGTAATGATTTGTCTGCTGGGCTATGTTCTCAAATAATTGTAAGGTATGCTTTTGCCGTAAAGCATTTTTAAAAATCTGACATCGTGGTTAGATTCACAGGAAGTTCATCTTTAAACCTATGTAAAATAGTTGTATCTTTTCAGAATTTTTACAATGAGTATTTCTGTATTTGAATTTGGCGCTCTGCAATCTCACTGGATGTTGGTCAGGTGGGACGCCCGGCCAAACTGAGCAATCAGGGGAGAAGAGCCTTGGTCAGGGAGGTGACCAAGAACCCGAGGATTGGCCAGATGGAAGCCACTCCTCAGTAAAAGGCACATGACCGCCCGCTTGGAGTTTGCCAAAAGGAACCTAAAGAGACAATGAGAAAAATACTCTGGTGTGATGAAACCAAGATTTTAACTCTTTGCCCTGAATGTTAAGCTTGTAACTTCATACCGAAGACTCGATGCTGTAATCGCTGCCAAAGGGTCTGAATACTTATGTAAATGTGATATTTCAGTTTATTTTGAATACATTTGTATAAATACTTCTCTATGCTTTGTCATTATGGGGTATTGTGTGTAGAGATTTATTTTTTGAACCTTGCGCAAGGGCACATCAACAGATTATTTTCACCTTGTCGGAACGGATATTTGAACCAGCTACCTTTGTTACTGGCCCAATGCTCTAACCGCTAGACTACCTGCCACCCTAGTCATCATTAGCCTGGTTCCGTATGGACTGGAGCAACATTATGGGACACGTTCATTTCAGTATCGCTGATACGATTTTTCGTGACCAAATTGTGCTGGTTCCATCAACTGAAAAAGTTAATAGCACCAGTGGGAAAAGGTTGTCTAGAGCATTGTACACATTGACACATCCAGGTTTAAAAAATACTTCGTAGTTGTTAAAGTTCTGGTGCATGTCTTTATTGTAGAAGTGTTTAACATTTTCTTATTTACAATAAAAGGGACTCCAATATTACACGTTATTTACCATTAATTTCCTTTGAGCACAACAATCTGAAACATCAAAATGCATCCAAGTTTGTAGAGTCAAAAGCATGACGTAGTCATTACATACTAGGAATATGTGACAAAATACTAACCTTTCTGACTACCGTAATACACACAGCCTAAGTGAATTTGTTCAAATACCTTAGTCTCTCCATTTTAGGGACCCTCTATGTACAAAATGTGCTGTAGTATCTAAGCTATTCACCTGATATGGATAAAAATGTAAGCTGACCGTCTGCACTTTAACCTCCCATAGTCATTGTGTAATCAAATCCATAGTGCTGGAGTACAGAGCCAAAACAAGTAAGTCTAAAAACAAGCCTATTTAAAAAGGTAATGTTATGTCATCCTAAAGTCCTTCCTCCTGCATGCTTCGGTTCGGCTGACACTTAGTCCAACTCGGTGAACCGAACTAGTGTGCTCGCGTACTCCCTTAACTAGAAGAAAGATGCAATCGTACTGTTCGTCCATCTTAAGACACCGTAGCCAGTATACACTTTCTCAAAATAGTCAGAAGATAACTTAAGAAATCTGTCAGTGATTTTGACGGTTTTGCAGAGATCGTAGTTGCGCAATTTTATATTTAACAAATTTTAGTATTTCTCAAATGAAAAATGTGCATGAACTGTCTCTTGTAGAACGACAACAAACAGTTATTTGAAGAATCCCTATTGTTGACCAATCACTGGCGAATGGGCGTAGACTTTGCTACCGACAGATGAAAAAACCCTTGCCGAAGAACAAAATAAACATCACACAAAGTCAGCATAATATATGCACACACTGTTCTAAACTGTTTGGGATGGGAGCATGCAGGATGACTTGAGCCTTTTTATTGAATGTGTGGTGGGGAACATCTGTGGCTATTTAGCTGCTCCACTACCTCCCAACAACCTGGAGGGGGATAGAACAGAAAAGAAAATGGAGAAAGAGGGGCATGAAGTCATTGAGTGGGGATGGAAAGGTTTTGCTGAGTTTCAGAGGGGCGGGTGAGTGGAGTGGAGGGTCTCACACACCACTTATCTCTCTCCAGCTCATAAAGCAGTTCTAAGCCAGCTCTTACCATAGACCCCTTGCGGAGATGGGCCCAGCAGGATCAAAGCTCAACATGCCTCCACAGTACTGCCTGTTGAACAGCTTCAGTCAACATGGAAAGCACACAGGAGGTCACATAGATATACTATAGCTGAACACTCCCCATCTTAATTTCCTTTGGCTTTTGCCTGTGTTTGTGTGTGCCCTAGCTATGTTGGATGGGAGGAAATTATACAGCTTCCACAGGCTTTACTGTGCCTGTCAGTACCAGAGCCAAATCATTGTTCTAGCCCGGCCTGCGAGTAGAAGGAGGGTGAGATGGAGTGTGTTTGAGAGAAAGTGTATATGTGTGTCAGAGCGCGAGCGCAAGGTGTCTGTTTTAGAAAGGGGTGCCTTTGCTTTGTCAGGTTCCAGCATGTCGGCTTGCTAAAGTCTATTCCACCCAAAAGCCCCGGGGCCCGACTGGCACGTCCCCCTGGGAAAATAACTGAGTGTGGGTGTTGAAGCTGGGCAATATGGACAAATCCATTTCACTATAAATGTACTGATTTCTAACGAACAAAAGAACGATACGTTTATAACAATGTGCACGGGTTTGCCTATTTTTGTATATTACAGTACTATTGACACTACTTTGAATGTTTTAACTATCAATTGTATTCTTAGCAATAGCCCACATTAGCAGTTATTTAATTTCAAACTTCACATTTCTTGTATAGGTTAATTGTCATGATTATCAGTAAAATGTGCTCAGAATGACAGATGAAATATAATATAAAATTTGACATCTTAACAGAACATGTAACTCCTGTAATAAAGCAGCCAATAAAATGTAATTTGCGCGAAAACAAATCTAAACAGCACACCTGATGCGCGTTTTTACGAATGTGACAGATGAAAATCTGTGGAATTTCGAGGGGAATATGACTAGTATTGTGCCTTTGGCTTCTGGCCAACGAAAGAAATGCGATATGAAAGAAATGCTGGTTTCAATGGCATATGAGGAAGTCTTTATAAAATAAATGCCTCCATGTTTCTATTGTCGAATTTTGTCTAGGCTTCTGTGATGCAAGGTAAGACATGGCTCATAATGAAGTGAAACGTTCAGGTTTCAAACAATTAAGCTTGTGTTTTCATAATGCCTACTGCCTCCAACTTGCATTGCAAAGTGGTGGGTGGCTTGCTGATAGCCTGCCTACAGTTGCCTGTGCACTTGAATGGCGAACGTGTGGCGCGCTTCAATTACCAGTTGAGGAACAAAAATAGTGGCAATTGTTTTTATTGTGGCCATCAACTGTTTTTAACACGCGATTGCATTTACAATTGTTGCGCAATGACTGGGTTTATAAAAGAAGCAACCAACTGAGGAGCTTGCACGAGAAATCCAGCTCAAATTAGGCTCTGTATGCTGTGCGCGTGTGACTAGTTGTTGGATAAGATGCATGATAACTAACAAGTACACGGTCATATTAAATTCCACAAAATGATGCTAATTAAACTATAGACTGATAGGCATGACAGGGAAATTTGTTTCCATCAACGAATAAAGAGCATTATTTTGCACTGGGGTTTTTCTCCCGGTCATTTTGACGTCAAGTTGTCTTATTGGCTGTTCAATTTTGTTATCGGCCAAAAGCTGGCAATTGCCGGCTAACGGAAACGCTCTCGCTCTCTTTGTCTCTCTGTGTTAAAGGGAAGCTTGGAGGCTTATACCAGTTACTCATCATAAACACAGAGAGATTGCTGGGGGAGGTAGACTGAGAAGGAGAGCAAGAGGGAGTTGGAGAAAGGCTATTCTTGCTGTGGCAACAGCAAGCTACTGATCAATCATTTAAAGGATAGCTCTAGCTTCTGGCATTTAACCCATTGTTCTACTTACCCAGAGTCCATTGAACTGGTGTATATTAGCATTGCTACTGTACCTGTGGACTTCCAGTCATTGCACTAATGCTAGTTAGCATTGGCTTGTGAAACGACATTCATACTGCACACAGACATAAAAATGGTATCCAGAAGTTCTGACCTTGTGTAAGTAGAACAAGGGACAGAATCTCACAGTATCCCTTTAATCAGTATTGGGGGAAAACGCACAACAAACCCTAGATCAGTGGGGTCAACATTGGCCTTGCTACCTTGTCACATGGTGCTTGTAGACCAGGATAACCTTCGACCTCTAGTCCCCGGAACACTCCTGACTCCAGTCATGACACCTGGCTTGTGATGAGGCAATATGCATATAACATTGTAATGGGATGTGGGACAGGGTAATGTTGCTGTAATTAACCCACATTTTAGTATAGTTCTAGTTTCACTTGACATGACAGTTGAGTGTCTCACTAATAGGAACATTGAACTTCGATGCTAAACGCTCCTTGATGTCCTGCGTTGCTGTAGTGTAGACAGCATAAACTCCATACGACTCAGAGTGAGATCTCAGGCAGTTTCCTATTAGCATGGTTCTAGTGACAGAGCTGTTCTGGCTATTGTTCCCCTACCGTATTACTCCACACATTATTAACTGACTGTCTGACCCACCATAACAATCTGCACTGCTTCTGCCTGTACAACACGTCCTCTCCCCCCTTCCTTCCTACTCGTCTGTCGCTGAGCTCTGGCCCTCCAGTCTTAAGCAAGAGAAGCTGGGACTAGGCCAGGCTGGCTGCTCCCCTGTGGCCCACCAATAAGGCCAGAGGCATTCACACAGAACACTCTCCAGTCCCCCCACATGAGCACACTCCCACACACACAGCACACGACCACACGTGCCAGCCTGCGGCCCCGGGACCTTGCCACACACCCTTTCACTTACCAGCTTGGCACAGGTTTTCATCTCCCTGTTTCCTGCTTCTCCTCTCTCCCTCTCTGTCCCTCCCTCTGCATCTACTTTCTTTGTATTTCCCCCTGTAGCCTGTATTAAGGAGCTGTTTTCTGGTCTGAGTGTTGGTTTAGCCTTAATGCTGGTTGTGTATGATGCTGCTGTGTCTGTCTTACTGGGGGGGGAAGGTGCCAGGTGAGGAGAGTGGGTGGGGCAGGCAGAGCAGACTTTGTCCATAGTCTGAGGGATACAGGGAGGGAAGTTGTGTGTGTGTGTGAGCACATGTGCTCCTAAGTTGAAGACATGTAGGAGCACACAAAGAAATGTAAGCGCAAACTGAAAAAATGTATAGTATTAAAGCGGCAATCCGCAGTAGAAACAATAACAAAGCCACTCCCTGTCACTGTTTTGATAAAAGGCTGAGGGATGGGGCTGGAGAATAGTACAGAGCTACTGACACAAAGCTATGGATGCAAGGACGAACCAGCCGTAATATCAAAATTTATAGTTTTAATCATGTTTTCAAGCTATATTCTGTGTTTTTTATATTTTGTTTGTTATAAGTATATATATTTTGGCTTATTGTGTGTGTTTGTGTGTGCGAGTAAATTCACGCATGGTCAGAGCTGCTGCCAAGATTAGGGACCAGCAGAATTTCACAAAAAGACTGGAGTCAAGCTAACAGCAAGCATGTGTGTGTTTACATCAATGTCTGTGTGTCCTGTTTGGAACATACCTGTGTGTCTGAGTATTCTCAATGTGTTTGAGTGGGAGAGGGTCTGTGCTCTCCTCTCCCATCATCATCACTAGGGACTGAAACTTCACCGGCCCTCAGATTTTTACCCAGCATTTGACTGGTGGTAGGTTAATGCTAGGGCTGGGCGGGTAAGCAGTATTTTAACCAGTATTGATGCATGGAACGGTTTGGATTTTTACTTCACCTTTCATAACGTTATTTCAATGTTAGTTGTGGTAATTGTAATATTTATATTACATTTATGTAAATCGTCAGTTCTTACCGTCCTTATTAAGAGACTGATAACTGCTTATTTTCTAGCAAGAGTTTCGCACATGTACTTTTTTTTTGCCATGAATCTTGCTTGTGAGACAGTGATGGTGCCAAAAGCACTCTAGATATTGGCACAGTGCCCATTGTGGCGAAAGTAAGAACTGCAATTGAATCAATTGAAATACATGGTCATAGAGGAGAATAATTATTCTGATAAAGGAAAAGGGACTGACAAAAGAGGCATACAAAGACCAAAGAATAACACATGAGTTAAGGAAAGTTGTATAAAAATTCAATGATTTTTGATTGATTTAACAGTATAACAAACTTAAATCAGAGCAAAATCTCCATTTAAAACCACTTGCTATGTAACCCACGGTTATAGATGAACATCGTCATTAACATAAAATAACTGTCATAGAAAAAAGAAGCTGCTTGAAGACAGGATAGCTGGGCAGTTGAGTCAGTTTTTGCGGTAACATGGAGTCTTAACAAATTGATGAAACTTTTGCTCCTTGCTGAAACAAACTAGCAAACAAATTATTTGGTTGCCTAGGCAATGCCCCCCACAATGCATCAGCACACACGGTTATAGACTGGGTTTGGAACCTCGAACCCTGACAATTTGACTTAAACTCATTGGTACACTCGCAATGGCTGCCTGGTACTGCGATGCAATAATTTCCATGATGTAGAATTTTCATTCAGATTATGTTAACTGAATGTATTTTTTGTAATGTCAGTTGAGTTGAATCAACAAATCACAGCATGTATTGAATGTCACACTTCCTGCTTTTACGATTGAACGATTGAAGACAATGGGACAAGCTATGCTAGTTAGCAATGGCACTAGTCCCAGAATTGTGACAACGTTGTTTTTACTGGTATATTTTCGGCGTAGATTTTTTTTTCCCCTGCTTTGCTCGTATTATGGGTACAGTTGCAATGGCCAGTCCACCCATTATGCCATCATTGACTTGAATAAGGACGCCCGTTTTATTCATTCTATTTCTATGGCAGCACATAGAAACACATTTGGGCTCCCAAGTGGCGTATTACATTTTTTTTTGTACCTTTATTTAACTAGGCAAGTCAGTTAAGAACAAATTCTTATTTTCAATGACAGCCTAGGAACAGTGGGTTAACTGCCTGTTCAGGGGTAGAACGACAGATTTGTACCTTGTCAACTCGGGGGTTTGAACTTGCAACCTTCCGGTTACTAGTCCAACGCTCTAACCACTAGGCTACGCTGCCGCCCCGGTCTAAGGCACTGCATCTGTGCTAGAGGCGTCGCTACAGTACCTGGTTCGAATCCAGGCTGTATCATATCCGGCCGTGATTGTGAGTCCCATAGGGCGGCGCACAATTGGCCAAGCATCATCCCGGGTTTGGCCAGGGTAGACCGTCATTTGTAAATAAGAATTTGTTCTTAACTGACTTGCCTAATCAAATGAAAAGAAATACATAATCCTTCCGTTCAGGAGCAAGGAAGAGGAGAAAATGTGTGTATATTAGAACAGTTAGGCTATTGTGGAGACCGTGTGGTCATTTGGCTGGACAATTATCGTCATCCAAAATTCCATAACCGTCATAATCCTTAATTCAACTGCACACCAGCCAGACACCGTTGTTTGGGTTAGCTGTGTTTCTGTAGCGCTCATGTGATTGCAGAGTTTGCAAAACAAATGGCCACTGGATTGACTCAAATAATCATGATGTTCTGCCAGGTAGGCATTGGCTGCTTTGTAGTTAACATTTAATTTGCCGCTTCAGAAAGTTGAAGGAAAACACCACTGATACATTTTGTTAATCTCTTATCTTGGGAGAAATTAATGCATTTTCTAATAAGTTCAATACCTTTTTAGATGATTTCCTAATAAGTTCAATAATTTAATTCCATTTTAATGACTGGTATCCTTGATTCCATCCATGTTATAATGCCCTACACACATTGTCACACAGCGGGTTAGGGACACAAGCCAGGTGTGTTTGTCCCACTCAGCACAGGGGTGTGAGGGGTGTGTGTGACTTGTTCTGCAGAATGGTGACTGAGCACACGTTGTCCACAGTGAAACCCTCTTCACACAATCACTTAACAGCAAGATGGCGCAGACGGACACGGTCACCCTGTTTCTAGCTTCTAGACAACTTTGCAATTTTTCGTTTTTTTGTTATTTCTTACATAATTTGCTCAGAACGTTTCTTGTATTATTACCTACAACCGGAAATAACTTTTGGATATTAGATCAGCGGTCACTCACCAAAAATGTGCCTTCCCTGACCTGGATCCTTTGTTTGATCTATTCCAGGGGCTGCCCTAAAACGCAGATGTTGGAAAAGAGGTCAGACTCAGGCAGCGTGCATACCATCCACCACTTCAGAGTATATTATTTGCTAAATTCAGTCCCTAGACAATGAAGTAGACAAGCTCAGGGCGAGTATCTCCTTCAAGAGAGACATCGGGGACTGTAACATACTCCCTTTTTACGGAATCATGGCCATCTCCAGACATATCGTACCCGTCCATTCATCCAGTGGGGTTCTCCATCCATCTCACGGAAAGGAAGAAACAACTCTGTGAAAAAGGCAGCAGAGTTTGATTCACATCTCCTGGTGTGATTGTGGTAACGTACAGAAACTCAAGTCCTTTTATTCTCCCGATCTGGAATACCTCACCATCAAATGGCGACCGCTTTACCTCCTGAGAGACTGTTCTTCCGTCATCGTCACTGCCATGTGCTGTGCATTCGGAAAGTTTTCAGATCCCTTGACTTTTTCCACATTTTTTTACGTTAAATTGTTGGCATCAATCTTAACACAAAACCCCATAATGACAAAGCAAAGGGTTTTTTGCGAATGTATATATATATATATATATATAAAAAAATACATTTCACATAAGTATTCAGACCCTTTTACTTAGTACTTTGTTGAAGCACTTTTGGCAGTGATTGCAGCATTGAGTCTTGGGTATGACGCTACAGGCTTGGCACACCTGTATTTGGGGAGTTCTCCCATTCTTCTCTGCAGATCCTCTCAAGCTCTGACAGGTTGGATGGGGAGCGTTGCTGCACAGCTATTTTCTGGTCTCTCCAGAGAAGTTCGATCAGGTTCAGGTATTGTATTTATTATGGATCCCCATTAGCTGCTGCTGCCAAAGCAGCTCTCTTGGGGCCCAGCTAGGTTAAGGCAGTTTATACAATTTTAAAAACATTACAATACATTCACGGATCCACGGCACACTGTGTGCCCTCAAGCATCAACTCTACCACATCTACAGTACTAAATCCATATTCTGTGTCTGTGCCAATGTTTGTTGCTTCACAGTCCCCACTGTTCCATAAGGTGTTTTTTTTAACATTTTTTAAGTATCTGTTTTTTTAAATCTAATTTTACTGCTTGCGTCAGTTACTTGAGTTGGAATAGAGTTCCATGTAGTCATGGCTCTATGTAGTACTGTGTGCCTCCCATAGTCTTTTCTGGACTTGGGGACTGTGAAGAGACCTCTTGTGGGGTATGCATGGATGTCCAAGCTGTGTGCCAGTAGTTTAGATAGACAGCTCGGAGCATTCAACATGTCAATACCTCTCATAAATAAAAGTAGTGATGAAGTCACTCTCGTTCACTTTCAGCCAGGAGAGATTTGACATGCATATTATTAATATTAGCTTTGTGTACAACCAAGGGCCAGCCATGCTGCCCTATTCTGCAATTTATATTCTGCCCTATTCATGCTGCCCTAGTCTGCAATTTTCCAAAATCCTTTTTTGTGGCACCTGACCACACGACTGAACAGTGGTCCAGATGCGGCAAAACTAGGGCCTGTGGGACCTGCCTTGTTGATGGTGTTAAGAATGCAGAGCATCTTCTCCTCATCTTAGCTACTACTGTACCAATATGTTTTAACCATGACAGTTTACAATCTAGGGTTACTCCAAGCACTTTAGTCTGGGCTCTGGCTGGATATTCAGAGACTTGTCCCAAAGCCACTCCTGGGTTGTCTTGGCTGTGTGCATAGGGTTATTGTCCTGTTGGAAGGTTAAACTTTGCCCCAGTCTGAGGTCCTGAGCGCTTGGGAGCAGGTTTTCATCAAGCATCTCGCTGTACTTTGCTCTGTTCATCTTTCCCTCAATCCTGACTAGTCTCCCAGTCCCTGCCGCTAAAAAACATCCTCCCAGCATGACGCTCCCACCACCGTGCTTCATCGTGGCGCTTGGCATTCAGGCCAAATAGTTCAATCTTGGTTTCATCAGACCAGAGAATCTTGTTGCTCATGGTCTGAGAGTCCTTTAGGTTTCTTTTTCTGAGGAGTGGCTTACATTTGGCCACTCTACCATGAAGGCCTGATTTGGTGGTGTGCTACAGAGATGGTTTTCTTTTTGTAATGTTATCACATCTCCACAGAGGAACTCTAGAGCCCTGTCAAAGTGACCATCGGTTTCTTGGTCACCTCCCTGACCAAGGCCCTTCTCCTCCGATTGCTCAGTTTGGTTAGGCGGCCAGCTCTAGGGAGAGTCTTGGTGGTTTTGATGGAGGCCTCTGTGTCCTTGGATACTTTCAATGCCGCAGATTTTTTTTAAATTGTTATTTTATTTTTTTATAACCCTTCCCCAGATCTGTGCCTCCACACAGTCCTGTCTTGGAGCTCTGCAAACAATTCCTTCAACCTCATTGCTTGGATTTTGCTCTGACATGCATTGTCAACTGTGGGACCTTATATAAATGTGTGTGCCTTTCCAAATTATGTCCCATCAATTGAATTTACCACAGGTGGACTACAATCAAGTTGTAGAAACGTCTCAAGGATGACCAATGGAAACAGGATGCACCCAAGCTCAACTTCGAGTCTCACAGCAAAGGGTTTGAATACTTATGTAAATAAGGCATTTCTGTTTTTTAAACCTAGTTTTCACTTTGTCATTATGGGGTATTGTGTGTAGATTGCTGAGGATTTGTTTAAAAAAAATTTTTTTTAGAATAAGGCTGTAACGGAATAAAATGTGGATAAAGTCAAGGCTTCTTAATAGTTTCCAGAGGCACTGTATGTTATGACACCTCTACGGAAAGATGTCATTTACAGTGTTCTCCGTTTTGCTCTACGACCCCCACAAGCATCGCAGGACTCTGATGTTGGTACTGCAGATATGCCAACGTCCGATCAGTTTTGGCTACACACTAATTTAACCCCTCTAAGGTGAGTCTCTCACAGACTTGCATACATGTTGGTTGTTTTGCTCTAGGATGAACACAAGACTCATCTGAAGGTACCCCGATACAAGTTGAAAATATTTATGGAAGTATACATTTAAGTAGTTTAGCCCCTAAAATAAGCGGTTAAATAGGTGTTTAAAAAAAATCTAGAATGGTTTCCTCAACTTTCTTATCGCTCTGATACTGTATAGTTTTGGGGGAATATCTGTCCTATCTGTTCCATGTGGTGAATTTTATTCAATACGTTTCTATGGGCTAATGGCATTAAGGCCAAATTCAATAATACTTTAGATGTAATAGATAAAATGATCCTTGGTATGACCATCTTAAAACAATTTATTTTGTTAGCTTAGTGATGTTGAGAGCAAAACCTGAAAATGAAAACTTAATCTGGCAAAAAAAAATACCTGATTTTTATAGGGCCCTATGTGTATCGACCTGGTTGCAGTGACATGCATGTGTGTGAGAGAGACTGGCTCAGTGGCCCCTCTTAGTTGATTTAAAAAATATATATTTTTTTTTACTTTTACCCCTTTTTCGTTATCCCCGTACGGACTCGGAAGAGGAGACGGTTGAGAGCTGTGTGTCCTCCGAAACACAACCCTGCCAAGCTACACTGCTTCTTGACACAATGCCCACTTAATCCAGGAGCCAGCCGCACCAATGTGTCGGAAACACTGTGCACCTAGCGACCGTAACAACGTGCGCTGCGCCCAGTCCGCCACAGGAGTCACTAGTGCGCGATGGGACATCATTGCCAGCCAAACCCTCCCCTAACCCGGACGACGCTGGGCCAATTGTGCGCCGCCCCATGGGTCTCCCAGTCGCGGCCGGCTATGACAGAGCCTGGACTCTAACCCAGAATCTCCAGTGACACAGATAGCACCGCGATGCAGTGCCTTAGACCACTGCACCACTCGGGAGGCCCCCCTCTTAGAATATCTCTGACGTTGGGGTTGTTTGTCTCTGACAAAATTAGTTCTAATTTCACCTAGGCTACATGTTAACATCACTGTTACGAACTCTTCAGAAATGGCTCTTAATGAAAACTGACAATGTCAAAAACGGAATGCCTAATGTTGACGCTGTTCACTCGGGCTTTAAGACTATAAAAGAGGCACGCTACAGTGTGTTTCTCTGCATCCCACAGTTCTCAGCACAGTGAGTACACTGACCCACTTTGGGTCTTACCAAGATGCTGCAGTCTGCACCGTTTAGAAATGCATGAGGCTGGGTGGCGCTTTGGGATTTAGCATAGCGTGTGTCTTTGTCTGTGTGTGTCGAGTGTGTGTGTGTGTGTGTGTGTGTGTGAAGTGACATTTAAGGGTGTCACACCCAGTCCTGCACTGCTGAGTGGCTAATGGCTAGAACATACACATGACCTCACTGTCACGTGCCTGTTTTTTTCACCTGGATGCAGCAGCTTTTGATTCTGACCCTGATCACACAGACACACACGGCCAAGCCTGTAGTCTCTAACAAGGGACAGCTAACTGTCACACCAACAACATACTCATCCTATTTGTCTGTGGAGACTCGTGGCTCATCACTGGGCCAGACGAACTGGTTCTCAATATAGATGTTTGTTGGAGATGAGATTATAGCACAGCTCACATGGGTCAGTGACTGTGGCCTGAATAAAGCTGTTTCTAGAGGAATGAGTCAGTCTGAAGGTGATAGCCTGCCTGTAGAATGCTTCGGCTCTGTCCTCATATCAGTGTTTTTGCAGTCAGTCAGTGGCTGGGCTGTCTCTTAGTGTGTGGGTGTGGGCCATCCATCATCCTTACTCACAGCCAAGTGTATACACACACTCACTCACTCACCAGGGTTTAGTTTGGCTGGTAATTGGCGGCGTTTGGCAAAAAAATGTAAGTGCTAATAAATATAATTTTTGCCCGCCTAATTGGGGCGGTAGGGAACCTAGTGGTTAGAGCAGGGACAATAACACAAAGGTTGCTAGATTGAATCCCCGAGCTGACATGGTAAACATCTGTCTTTCTGCCCTTGAACAAGGAAGTTAACCCACTGTTCCTAGGCCGTCATTGTAAATAAGAATGTGTTAACTGACATGCCTAGTTAAACAAAGGTAAAACAAAATTATAATAATTGACCGCGAGGTGGAAAGTTCAGTCCATGTAAATACATTTGACCACCATGCTTATCGATCTATTGGTTAATTTGCAAGACTTAGAGGAATTAAATTGGGGCTTGTGTATTTTCGTGTATCTTATCCCACATGGACAGCACACAGAGACAATTTCAATGGAAAGTCCCTTGTCCGACAGCGCTAGAGCCACTGCTGCAGCTCCTCAGCTGATTGCTGCTGGTGTGAAACATCGTCTTTTATAAGCCCAGACATAGTGTAACAATTCTAAATGCAATCGCCTGTTAACCTTAGAGTTGATTTCCGCTGCCCCATGGAAATCAAATTAGCATAATACAAAACTCCCCATAGAAAACTGTCAGTTTAAACTAGTGATTTTGTTTTGCATGGGGTGTGTCTCAATCAACCACATTCGCTGATATCGCACTTCCGCAGTGAAGGGTGACTGCAGTCACCCTTCATTGATGTAATTTATGTATATATGTGTGTGTGTGTGTGTGTGTGTGTGTGTGTAAATTACATCAATGCTGAATGAACACTTATTTTAACTTAATATGATACATCAACCGTTCCGTATTTTATCTAACGGGTGGCATTCATAAGTCTAAATACTGCTGTTAAATTGCACAACTTTCAATGTTATGTCATAATTATGCAAAATTCTGGCAAATTGAATTAGTCTTTGTTAGGAGGAAAGGGTCTTCACACAGTTCGCAACGAGCCAGGTGACCAAACTGCTGCATATACCCTACTCTTCTTACACTGAACGCGAGAGAAGTGACACAATTTCAGGCACCGCATTGATTATATGCAATGCAGGACAAGCTAGTTAAACTAGTAATATCATCAACCATGTGTAGTTAACTAGTGATTGTCAAGGTTGATTTGTTTTTTAATAAGATAAGTAATGCTAGCTAACAACTTACCATGACTCCTTGCTGCCTGCACTTGATTAACAGGTGTTCAGCCTGCCACGCAGTCTCCTCGTGGATTGCAATGTAATCGGCGTCCAAAAAGGCCGATTACCGATTTCTTATGAAAACTTGAAATCGACCCTAATTAATCGGCCATGCCGATTAATCGGTCGACCTCTAGTCTGAAGTCAGTACTGCCGATCTGCCAACTTCTCTAAGTGGCTACACATTAATATGACCCCTCTGTGGAAAGGTGAGACTCGAACACGTACATGTGTTTTGCTCTAGAATGCCTCAAGACTCGTCTGAAGTTCCCACCCGGTACCAGTTGAAAAAATGAATGGAAATATATATTGTATTTTTTATTTAACCTTTAATTTAACTAGGGAATTGTGTGCCGCTCTATGGGACTCCCAATCACAGCTGGTTGCGATACAGCTTGGAATCAAACCAGGGTCTGTAGTGATGCCTCTAGCACAGAGATGCAGTGCCTTAGACTGCTGTGCCTCTCGGGAGCCCCGCCAGCTTACACAGTGCTTAGACTGTAGAGGGTGAAAAACAGTTTTGATGGCCACGATTTAAAAAGGGCTACTATTTAGAGCTACGTGTGAAGAGTGGATCTGTTGAGTGAGAAGTTCATAACAGGAGAGGGGGAGAGAAGATGGAGAGGGGGTGAAGAATGGAGGATTTGTAGAGGGAGTGCTGCTAGGCTTAGTTTCTTGAGTAAGATTTTATATTTTCCAGAGAATATACCAATTTTCCTTCTCGAAAATTGCAAGAAATTACCGGGCTTCCCAGCATTCCCGTTCAAACCAGAAGTGCTATTTTACCTGTTGAGTGTAGGGGTTGATGTTTGGATGAAAAACATACCCAAATGAAATTTCTCAGGCCCAGAATCTAGAATATGCATATAATTGTCAGATTAGGATAGAAAAAACTCAAAAGTTTCCAAAACTGTCAAAATATTGTCTGAGTATAACATAACTGATATTGCAGGTGAAAACCTGAGGAAAATCCAACCAGGAAGTGCTGTTTTTCCTGAAACCTCTGTTCCATTGCATGCCTTCCCTCCATTTAAAGGGATATCAACCAGATTCCTTTCTCTATGGCTTCCACATGGTGTGAACAGTCTTAAGACATAGTTTCAGGCTTTTATTCAGAAAAATGAGCGCGAACATACACGTTGCGTCAGTGGATGGCTGGGTGCCAGCAGAGTTTTGCATGCGCAACAGTTTGGAACAGACATTTTCTCTCTCTCCTATTGAAAAATCTACGGTCCGGTTGAAATATTATTTATTGTAAAAACAACCTAAGGATTGATTATAAAAAAACGTTTGACATGTTTCTACGAACTCTACGGATACTATTTGGAGTTTGTCTGCCCCGTTGTGACCGCTCGAGCCTGTGGATTTCTGAACAAAACGTGCCAACCAAATGGAGCTATTTTGGATATAAAAATCTTTATGGAACAAAAGGAACATTTATTGTGTAACTGGGAGTCTCGTGAGTGCAAACATCCGAAGATCATCAAAGGTAAGCGATTCATTGTAGTGCTTTTCTGACTTTCGTGACCAATCTACTTTGCTGCTAGCTGTTTGTAATGTTTTGTCTGCTGAGAGATGTCCTAACATAAACGCTTGGATAGCTTTTGCTGTAAAGCTTTTTTATTTTATTTTTTAAATCTGACACGCCAGGTGGATTAACAACAAGCTAGGCTGTGTTTTGCTTTATTGCACTTGTGATTTCATGAAAATTAAATATTTTTAGTAATTTCATTTGAATTTGGCACTCTGCAATTCAGCGGATGTTGACACAAATGATCCCGCTAAAGGGATCGGTGCGCCAAGAAGTTAAATGCATATGGGCATTTCCATCAAAGGACCAATGAGCACTAATGTGAAGTTCATTGGAGCATATCACATTTGGTGTCAAATGAAAGCTAAGAGTCTCTATTTTTGAGAAATGAAGGAAGATATATTGGTATACGCTGTCCAACGATACAATGCAGTAAAGATAAGTGTAGTACACTGTACTATAGTCTTCTGTACTGTGCTCTGCTGTGCTGCACTGTGTTGTGATGTCCAAACTTGTGAACCATGAGGCAGTTTTAATTTTGGCATTTTTTAAAACATTTTTTATTCAGTGTAGTCTTACTCATTTTTACAAAAATATCATGAAGTCTAAATCACATTTTTTGTCATTTGAATAATGATTTTGCCCAGTTACTGTCAAACGGTGGAACATTTTAGTCAACTACAGTGGTTCCTCCTTTAAAAGTTGCATCATACTGTGGTATACCTTTGAATGCTGCCGCAGCATTCACGTAATTTAACTTCTTGCGACTAGCAATCCCGGATCCGGGAGCGTAATCATAGCCTCAAACGAATTAGCATAACGCAGCGGACATAAATACCCTTAGAAACTTTTCCTATTCATGACAATCGAAAGTGATGGTCGGGAGTAGGCTACAGAATGGAGGATTCTAAATTGTTTGCCTTCATTAGACAACTTTGTTCCAATATTTCTGTAAATCAGGGATATTTATTCCCGTAGTACTTCGTTATTGATCCATAACTAAATCAACATCTGCATTTTGAGAATTTTTATCATTAATCTATTAACAAAATGTGTTTATTAGGCTACTGTGCAGTCTACAATACATACTGTAGTAAACATGGGAAAGCGCCTAATTTCTTGCAAAAGGGAGAGCAGGCCATGTCTGTACTACAGAATGCAGGGCACACGGGAGACCAGTGTGATTTCATAGTTGTGATGTCTTCACTATTATTCTACAATGTAGAAAATAGTAAAAATATAGAAAAATCCTGGAATGAGTAGGTGTCAACTTTTGATTGGTTCTTGCTGGTACGGAAAATATGGCGCTGTACAACGTGACGGTCGGCAGTACAGTACTGGGCTATTTAGCTTAAGAATCCATCCAGGGCATGAGGAAGGACTTGCCTAGTTAAATAAAGGTTACACTAAGAGTATAACATTTCTGCACCCTCATTTTTGTATTCTTGACTAACCAATACCCAAATGGAGAGTTAGTGAAAATCAAAATCTCATTGATTTATCAAGACCAGTCCCCATGCTTGCATCAGAGCAGTGCGAAACGGTGATAAAATAGTTGTAGGCTTTTGCTTCTAACTTGTATATGCTCTTTTTAAAAAAGACCTACACCATTTTTAACAGCACATTACTCAACGCTAGTGGGACTGATTTCGCATATGGTAGGCCTACAGTGTATCGAAATATTTTTTTCAATGACGTGACTGCCAATAATTACATTTAGAGGATTGGAGGACTCAATTAATATCTAAGGGGCTTTTTCTGTTAGATATTCAGGTATTCACAGATCATACGTTTGTTTTATATAATTCTAAATTTAATAATAGTAATAATAATAATGGTTTAGGATTTCTGGTGTAGGTTTTCTCCATCTGTTGGTGTGCAACGCTTGCCTAACAAGTTAGCTATATTTTGAGAACCAGCCACTGTTCACCTCCAATTGATTGCGCTGTGGTTGCCGCCAGTTTTTATTTTTAATTTTTAAGTTGAACCTTTATTTAACTAAGCAAGTCGGGTAAGAACAAATTCTTATTTACAATGAAGGCCTACCCCGGCCAAACACGGATTACTCTGGGCCAATTGCGCGCCGACCTATGGCACTCCCAATCACGGTCGGATGTGATACAGCCTGAATTCGAACCAGGGACTGTAGTAAAGCCTCTTTCACCGAGATGTAGTGCCTTACCGCTGCATCACTCGGGAGCCATGACCTATATACAGTTGAAGTCGAAGGTTTACATACACCTTAGCCAAATACATTTAAACACAGTTTTTTCACAATTCCTGACATTTAATCTTAGTGAAAATTCCCTGTCTTAGGTCAGTTAGGATCACCACTTTATTTTATCTCTTGGCAGCTGTTGCCAGCAGCTCTTCGTTGTGCGTTAAGCATTGCGCTGTTTATGACTTCAAACCTATCAACTCCCGAGATGAGGCTGGTGTGACCGAAGTGAAATGGATGGCTAGTTAGCGCGCGCTAATAGCGTTTCAAACTTCACTCGCTCTGAGCCTTGGGGTGGTTGTTTCCCTTGCCCTGCATGGGTAACGCTGCTTCGATGTGGTGGCTGTTGTCGTTGTGTTGCTGGTTCGAGCCCAGGGAGGAGTGAGGAGAATGACGGAAGCTATACTGTTACACTGGCAATACTAAAGTGCCTATAAGAACATCCAATAGTTAGGTTAATGAAATACAAATGGTATAGAGAGAAATAGTCCTATAATAACTACAACCTAAAACTTCTTACCTGGGAATATTGAAGACTTATGTTAAGGAACCACCAGCATTCATATGTTCTCATGTTCTGAGCAAGGAACTGAAACGTTAGCTTTCTTACATGGCACATATTGCACTTTTACATTATTCTCCAACACTTTGTTTTTGCATTATTTAAACCAAATTGAACATGTTTCATTATCTACTTGAGGCTAAATTGATGTTATTGATGTATTGTATTAAGTTAAAATAAGTGTTCATTCAGTATTGTTGTAATTGTCATTATTACAAATACATTTTTTTTTTTTATTTTTTTAAATCGGCCGATTTTAAATCGGTATCGGCTTTTTGGGTCCTCCAATAATCGGTATCGGCGTTGAAAAATGATAATCGGTCGACCTCTACTGTGAACAAATTTGTGGCCTGCATAGAGCCCTGACCTCAACCCCATCGAACACCTTTGGGATGAATTGGAATGCTGACTGCGAGCCAGGCCTAATAGCCCAACTTCAGTGCCCAACCTTGCTTCCACTCAGGCACGAGTATTACTAAGTCCCTACTGTAATGTTCCAACATCTAGTGGAAAGCCTTCCCGCAAGAGTGGAGGAGGTTATAGCAGCAAAGGGGGGACCAACTCTATATTAATGCCAATGATTTTAGAATGAGATGTTTGACGAGCAGGTGTCCACATACTTTTGGTTTTGTAGTGTATCGGGGGAAGGATATAAAACTATTTTTAAAGTGTTGAAAGTTTCCAAGAGCATAGTGGTCTTCATCATTGGGAAATAGAAAAAACATAGAACTACCTTGACTCTGCCTAGAACTGGTCGTTCTACCAAACTGTGCAACCGGGCAGGAAGGACATTTGCAAGAGAGGTGACCAAGATCCCAATGACTGTGGAGGTAGAAATCCAAATCAACTGAGGGGGTCACCATTTTGTACTTGGATGAATTGTCCATTATAATACCAGGGAAAGAAATCGGACATGCTTATACCACTGTAAATTGACAAATATATTTTTATTTGATTTATTTAACCTTATATTTAACAAGGCAAGTCAGTTTTAAGAACAAATTCTTATTTACAATGATGGCCTAGGAACAGTTGGTTAACTGCCTTGTTCAGGGACAGAATGACATTTTTACCATGGCAGCTCGGGAAGTCAATCTAGCAACCTTTCGGTTACAGGCCCAATGCTCTAACCACTAGGCTTCCTGCCGCCCTGATTCATATACACATGAATCGAACATTTTCTAAATATTTTTTGTTGGTATTTTTGTAGGAATTAAACAACTCAGTTCTGTCACCTCACTTTTATTGACATAGCCTAGTTTTAAAACTACAAGGCCTGTTTTATCGGCACTGTTGGCTGACTGGTAAAATATTGAGGTTATTACAGTGTAGTAAGAATTACTTGAGTTTTAGCTTACCTTTTGACTGAAAGATGCAGCATGGTTAATTTTTACTTCACTTATTGTGATGATTTTTTTCCGAAGGAACATATCTAATTCTCCGCAAATCAGATAGATAACAGGGATCTCACCAAAGAATGTAAGAGGGGTGCTGTGCCACCTTGTGGACTGGCTGCACCGCTATAAAAAATAATACATCTAAATTAGACACCCGGTAATCGCATAATTTTTCGACATGAAATTGTCTCTTGTAGCTCATTTGGGAGAGCATGGGTCTTGCAAGGCCAGTTTTGTGTTTGATTCCCATGGGGGACCAGTATGAAAAGGTATGCACTCACTTCTGTAAGTCACTCTGGATAAGAATGTCTGCTGAATGACTAGAATGTAAAAGCAGACTTGGTCAAAAACAGATTAACTATAATTGTAGATAGGCCTAACTGTAATTGTAGCTGACTGATTCTCAAGACCCAGCCAAACAAATGTATAATACAATTCTACACACAAACTAAGGCTATAGGCTACGTAAAATAACCTGGCAGGCCTACCTTGTAGCAAACAAACAAAATAATTTGCATAGGCTGTAGGCCGTACCTGTAGACCTTTCTCAGAAAACAGAAAACACTTCCCCTATTACATGCCCCAACATGAGCCTTAATCCATCTCTCCTCTCCTGTACCTCGACTCATCCTTTCAGGAACTCTGGTTCATCTCCAGCTTGCTAAGATAAGAGGCAGGAACATCAGCTGATCCACACATTCCCAAATACACACCGCGTTATCCCTCACTGTCTGTCAACAGGTGACGGTTTGATGTCACTAGACAGACAACCAGACCATCGGGAGGGGGGTGAACCTCAGAGCATTGAGCTGCTGTGTTGTTAATGTGGACTCGCCTGTCTGTGGATCTACTGATCGGGAGCTGGGTTTGTGATTGGGGCCTGTTTGTGACGTGAATGCGATGTCAGGGTTTTTACTCAACAGGGTGCATTCTCTCCCCATTCCCTGAGCGACGGTCTGTCTTTTGGTGAGGGGCTGGGGAGGTGTTTATTCCAACTAGGTATGGACTGTTAGGTCCTCATCTAGTCTATGGGAATGTTGTGGCTTTCGGTATGAGCACTTTTACAGCCATTCACACACCTTGTGTCATTTGGCCTGGGCAGTGAACTTATTGACATCTGCTCTGGGGTCAGGGTAGAAACTCTTGGCAGCTGTTGGTCTCAACCACATATCTGGGTTCAGATTGTAACCTGACACAGCAGGAGGATGTTGGGCAGGTAACCGAAAGGTCGCTGATTTTAATACCCATGCCGACAAGATGTGCCCTTGAGCAAGGCATTTAACCTTTATTTGCTCCAGGGGCACTGTAAAATTATGGCTGACCCTGTTTTTTTTTTTATATATCTCATCCTTAACCAGGATCTCTGTTGGACAGGCAGGCAACTGTAGACTTGTGTGGGTGTGGAGAGCCTTCTGGTGGCTGCTGTTTGTCAGGTGCCTCAGGAATGTGGTGAAGCAATGGAAAATTGAAGGTTGAGTTCAGTAGTCTGCATGAAACTGATAGGCCTACTACGTACTGAACACTGCCATTTCGAGAACTGTTTGAAACGTAGAAGGCACCACCTGAACTTGTCCATTTCAGTTTGCGTGATCATTCTTCTTTCCAGTTCCATTGGAAAATGTGTTCCCCTGTTTGTGCTTCCCTGAAGGTGATGCTTGTTTGTAACTATTGTTCCACAAGCCTTGAACAAGATAAACCACATTTAACTTGAGGAGACAGAGCTTTTTAACTGCCACACACAGGTAGTGTTTTAGCAGTGTTTCAGGCCTAGCGCCTCTGTATGGTGTGTGTGTGCTCTGTCTGTGTGAAATGGGAGTTGTCCTGGTATGTTTAGATTACTCCAGCCAAACATTCTCTCCCCTGACTTACTGCATTGACTGAGCTCATCATTGGAACCAACTTTCACATCTCATGTTTTTAAATGAAATGCTGCGCAAAAGATTTGAAATGTTCTCTGCTACCTCTGTTGTTTCTAAATTATGTTTTAATTGTTTAGATAGAACAAAACACTGTGCATGCTTTTTTTATTGATTTGTATAAGGCCTTCCACACTGTCATTCATGACATATTCAGAGATTTTCAACAATTGGCCTGAAGCAGGCTGTGCTTCACTGGTTTGTCAATTATTTAAAGAACACAATGTGTATTTACTGATTCTGAACATAAAGGATTTCACACAAGGGAGGGGTGGAGAGGGGGGGGTCTTGTGGGATTATTTAAGATAGTCTTTGAAGAGGTTGGGTTTCAGATGTTTTTTTGGATGATGGCTTCAGGGGTGATGCTGGTTCTACCATTGGGGTGCCAGGACAGAGAAGAGCTTTGACTGGGCTGAGCGGGAGCTGCCCTGCTGTAAAGGCGGGAGGGCCACGAGTGTTATGTATGCTATTGACCCCACGGCTGACCAGAATCTTTCGGAGCTTGTCTGCCTTTATTGTACTGCAGAGGGCCTTTGTTGAATTGAAGTTAGTGCTAAATGCAGGTAAAACCAGGTACATGTTTTTTTCCAGGTCATGTAAAAAATATCATGATTTCTGCATACATACTTCGGATGGTGCCATCATTGATCGTGTTCCCACGTATAAATATCTGGGCATTTCATTCCACATACATGTTGATGAGTTAAATAAAATTTTATAGGAATAGGTCATACCTTACATAGGGGGCTTCTGAGTGGCGCAGCGGTCTAAGGCACTGCTTCTCAGTGCTAGAGGCGTCACTACAGACCCTGGTTCGATTCCAGGCTGTATAACAACCGGCTGTGATTGGGAGTCCATATGGTGGCGCGGAATTGGCCCAGCGTCGATAGGGTTTGGCCGGGGTAGGCCGTCATTTGTAAATAAGAATTTGTTCTTAATCGACTTGCCTAGTTAAATAAATACACTTAAAATGGCAGAAAACTGAATTATTCATTCTGATTTTAGACTATAGCAATATCAATTATGACTGCTGCTGCTTCTGTATTGAAGGCCCTGGACGCTGAATATCATAGTGTATAGCGCTTCATTATATTCGATAGGTTCAGCACTGTACTCTGTATGAGAAGGTATGCAGGCCTGATTTGAAGTCTCCCAAATCTATGCATTGCGCTCTTTTTGTTGATTTTTAAAGCACTCTTGTGTAAACTACCTCTGTACCTCACTTTTCTGGTAACCTACAGAAATAGAAGCATCAGACATGATCTCAGGAATGGTTAACTCTAGAGGTCCCTTTGATCTCGACATATTTAGGTAAATCTACCTTTAGCTATTTTGCACCTTGCTTCTGGAATGTCTACAGAGTTAAATGAAATTGAATTTTTTGGTGCCAACTCACGTGGTTAAATAAAGTTTATTGAATAAATGCATAGTGTATATGATTACATAATAATATTATGCATGTAGCATTGTCTATTTGTGTATGGTGAATTTGTCTATTTGTGTGTGAGTGTTCATGGATTTATTCTGTGCTCATCATATGAATCTAACATGCGCTCTCTCCTCTCCCCTCAAGATTGCAGTGTGAGGAGGACACAGACAGACAAACACCCACTCTCTGAGCTGTAAAGAGGCAGCCATTCCTCAGCTCTCAAGCACAATGCCCATCTGACACACAACTAGTAAGTACAAGGTGTGTCTGTGTGTTGTAAACTACAGTAGAAGCTCTAATCAGGCTTAGCCCCAGGCAGAATCTGAGCCACGTTAACTTTGTGTTGCTGTTGCAGACAAACGATTGCTCTGTTCTACTCTGGTTGTATGGTAGCCACTTAGACAGGGGACATAATGACAGGCCAACACACAGTTGGAGACAGAGGGAGGGAACTGGTGGCTAGACTGACATAAGGACAGCTATACCAGTGGAATGTCTGTGTGGTAAGTCTGTGGAAGGCAGCCCTTTGTTACTGTACTTCGGCTTGGATGCACCCGCACGCACACACACGAAGTCCAGCAAGCCACACAAAGGCCAGTGCTGTCTGTCTTGCACACAGGGTCTCTCTATGCTGTATGTCAGTGATCTGAACAGCTCCTTATTCCTCATTAGGTTCACTGTTGTGTGTGTGTGTGTGGAGGATTTAATAAGAGAAGGGAAGGACACTAGGAATGTTCTCAGACAGCTGGTGATTATTTAACATGTCACTATGACACATTTGTTTCAGTGCCTTTTGAGAAGTACAAGTTGGTTTTTAAAAAAAAAGGACGTTTTGATTTTAACATTGTCATAACGTTCAAAAACAAGTTTTTCCATCTCGAGGTTAAACAAAAAGTAACAGGGTTGACTGTAACACGGTTGTTTGTAACAGGGTTGACGATTTCATCTTAAATCAGCCATAATTCCCCTTGTAACAGGGAGTGGCAATTGAATGCATACTTCACAAAAAAATGTAATGTCTAATACAATTGAAATAAAATGGGAGTCCTTCATGACAGTAAAAAAAAAAAAGAAGAAAGGAAAACAAACAAAGTGAGAACAAATAATAAAAAGAGTAAATACTGCTTGTTTGAATCCCCTGTATGTTGTGAGTAGAAGGTGGTGATGGGCTGGTGATAAGCTATTATGAATCTCACAGAGAGATGAGAAAGCATAAGAAAATGAGTTATCAGTCAGGGAAGTAAAAGTGCTAAAAACACATCAGCTCACTATTTTAAAAAGGAGAAAAAGGTATAGGATGGAAGAAACGGGGTAAGAAAAGTGTTCCATCACACCACCAGAAAATTGCCTAAAAGAGTCGAACCAGCTCACCTGCTTTTACACCGATTGAACTACAGTGCCTTGCGAAAGTATTCGACCCCCTTGAACTTTGCAACCTTTTGCCACATTTCAGGCTTCAAACATAAAGATATAAAACTGTATTTTTTTTGTGAAGAATCAACAACAAGTGGGACACAATCATGAAGTGGAATGACATTTATTGGATATTTCAAACTTTTTTAACAAATCAAAAACTGAAAAATTGGGCGTGCAAAATTATTCAGCCCCTTTACTTTCAGTGCAGCAAACTCTCTCCAGAAGTTCAGTGAGGATCTCTGAATGATCCAATGTTGACCTAAATGACTAATGATGATAAATACAATCCACCTGTGTGTAATCAAGTCTCCGTATAAATGCACCTGCACTGTGATAGTCTCAAAGGTCCGTTAAAAGCGCAGAGAGCATCATGAAGAACAAGGAACACACCAGGCAGGTCCGAGATACTGTTGTGAAGAAGTTTAAAGCCGGATTTGGATACAAAAATATTTCCCAAGCTTTAAACATCCCAAGGAGCACTGTGCAAGGAATAATATTGAAATGGAAGGAGTATCAGACCACTGCAAATCTACCAAGACCTGGCCGTCCCTCTAAACTTTCAGCTCATACAAGGAGAAGACTGATCAGAGATGCAGCCAAGAGGCCCATGATCACTCTGGATGAACTGCAGAGATCTACAGCTGAGGTGGGAGAGTCTGTCCATAGGACAACAATCAGTCGTATATTGCACAAATCTGGCCTTTATGGAAGAGTGGCAAGAAGAAAGCCATTTCTTAAAGATATCCATAAAAAGTGTTGTTTAAAGTTTGCCACAAGCCACCTGGGAGACACACCAAACTTGGAAGAAGGTGCTCTGGTCAGATGAAACCAAAATTGAACTTTTTGGCAACAATGCAAAACGTTATGTTTGGCGTAAAAGCAACACAGCTGAACACACCATCCCCACTGTCAAACATGGTGGTGGCATCATCATGGTTTGGGCCTGCTTTTCTTCAGCAGGGATAGGGAAGATGGTTAAAATTGATGGGAAGATGGATGGAGCCAAATACAGGACCATTCTGGAAGAGAACCTGATGGAGTCTGCATAAGACCTGAGACTGGGACGGAGATTTGTCTTCCAACAAGACAATGATCCAAAACATAAAGCAAAATCTACAATGTAATGGTTCAAAAATAAACATATCCAGGTGTTAGAATGGCCAAGTCAAAGTCCAGACCTGAATCCAATCGAGAATCTGTGGAAAGAACTGAAAACTGCTGTTCACAAATGCTCTCCATCCAACCTCACTGAGCTCGAGCTGTTTTGCAAGGAGGAATGGGAAAAAATGTCAGTCTCTCGATGTGCAAAACTGATAGAGACATACCCCAAGCGACTTACAGCTGTAATCGCAGCAAAAGGTGGCGCTACAAAGTATTAACTTAAGGGGGCTGAATAGTTTTGCACGCCCAATTTTTCAGTTTTTGATTTGTTAAAAAAGTTTGAAATATCCAATAAATGTCGTTCCACTTCATGATTGTGTCCCACTTGTTGCTGATTCTTCACAAAAAAATACAGTTTTATATCTTTGTTTGAAGCCTGAAATGTGGCAAAAGGTTGCAAAGTTCAAGGGGGCCGAAATACTTTCGCAAGGCACTGTATGAGATGTTCAATTTTTCTTTTGAAAATAATATTTAAAGAGCGTTCCACCATAATGATACTCTGTTACATGAACTGAACTCTCATTTATCTTAAAATGAGGGACAGATTTTTTTTATTTTTTTTACCTTGATTTATTTCATGTGATTAATTTATAAATAAATAATCTTCAAAACATGGAGACATTTTGGGATTATGTGGGTTAAAATCTTAGAAGTGACAAATCCTTGAAGTGACAGGTTTGATGGAGGTACATGTCAAAATGCTGAATTTTAGCACTTTCACAAGCCGTTATTCATAATTAAAATGAGATTTATTAAATGTGAAATATAGTCTATTAAAGGGCACTTCATTTAATAGACTTTTAAAACACAATTTGAATGCACAATTTCTACTTAAAATATCAAAGGGACACAAAATGCGCTATTTTCACGGCACGACCCAGGTGTATGTATGTATGCAGCCGTACAGTTATGGACTATAGGGATACGGCTGTAGGTTGTTGATTGACAGCATTAAGCCTATAAGTGTGTAGTACAAGCTGTTCCAAGATAGATAGTATGAGCCCTAACTTCTCCCGATCCACTCTACTTCAGATCTCTGGCTAATGCTTACCCTAAGCTTTTTCAGCTGTCTCCTACCTACTTCAGACAATCTCCTCTCGCTTGCTCTCACGTGCTCTCTTTCTCTCATTTACTTGCATGCATACATACATACATGCATACATCGGAAAGTATTCAGACCCCTTGACTTTTTCCACATTTTGTTACTTTACTGCCTTATTCAAAACAAAACAAAACTGCAACCTACACACTACCCAAAATTGAAAAAGTATAAATATATATATATTTGAAATTGTAGCAAATGTATAAACTATTTTAAAAAACAAACACATTTACATAAGTATTCAGACCCTTTGCTATGAGACTCAAAATTGAGCTCAGGTGCATCCTGTTTCCATTGATCATCCTTGATGTTTCTACAACTTGGAGTCCACCTGTGGTAAATTCAATTGATTTGGAAAGGCACGCACCTGTCTATATAAGGTCCCACAGTTGACAGTGCATGTCAGAGCAAAAACCAAGCCGTGAGTTTGGAGGAATTGTCCGTAGAGCTCTGAGACATGTTTGTGTCGAACCACAGATCTGGGGAAGTAGACCACATTTTGTTTGCAGCATTGAAGGTCCCCAAGAGCACAGTGGCTTCCATCATTCTTAAATGGAAGAAGTTTGGAACCACCAAGACTCTCTTCATAGAGCTCTCTGCCTGGCCAAACTGAGCAATCTGGGGAGAAGTGACGAAGAACCCCGATGGTCACTCTGACAGAGTTCTAGAATTCCTCTGTTTAGATGGGAGAACCTTAAAGAAGGACAACCATCTCTGCAGCACTACACCAATCAGGCCTTTATGGTAGAGTGAACAGACAGAAGCTGCTCCTCATTAAATGGCACATGACAGCCGGCTTGGAGTTTGCTAAAAGGAACCTAAAGACTCTCGGACTATGAGAAACAAGATTCTCTGGTCTGATGAAACCAACATTGAACTCTTTGGCCTGAATGCCAAGTGTCACATCTGGAAAAAACCTGGCACCATCCATACGGTGAAGCACGGTGGTGGTGGCAGCATCATGCTGTGGGGATGTTTTTCAGTGGCAGAGACTGGGAGACTAGTCCGGATCGAGGAAAACATGTACAGAGAGATCCTTGATGAAGTCCTGAGTGCTCTGGAAACAGGTTGTCAGACTGGGATGAAGGTTCACCTTCCAACAGGACAACAACCCTAAGCACACAGCCAAGACAACCCAGGAGTGGTTTCAGGACAAATCTCAATGTCCTTGAGTGGCCCAGCCAGAGCATGGACTTGAACCCGATCGAAACATTTCTGGAGAGACCTGAAAATAGCTGTGCAGCAACACTCCCCATCCAACCTGATAGAGCTTGAGAGGATCTGCAGAGAAGAATGGAAGAAACTCCCCAAATACATGTCTGCGAAGCTTGTAGTGTCATACCCAAGATGACTCGAGGCTGTAATTGCTGCCAAAGGTTGCTTCAACAAAGTACTGAGTAAAGGGTCTGAATGCTTATGTAAATGTGATATTTCAGTTTTGAATTTTGTACACAATTTTTTTTATAAAAACCCTTTTGAATTTAATCATTTTAGAATAAGTCACTGTGGAAAAGGTCAAGGGGGTCTGAATACTTTCTGAATGCACTGCGTGTGTGTGTGTGTACACTTGCAGTCTCAAGTTTGGACACGCCGACTCATTCAAGGGTTTTTCTTAATTTTTATTATTTTCTACATTGTAGAATAATAGTGAAGACATCAAAACTACGAGATAACACACGGAATCATGTAGTAACCAAAAAAGTGTTACAAAAAATTAAAATATATTTGAGATTCTTCAAAGTAGCCACCCTTTGCCTTGATGACAGATTTGCACTCTCTTGGCATTCTCTCAACCAGCTTCACCTGGAAAGCTTTTCCAACAGTCTTGAAGGAGTTTCCACATATGCTGAGCACTTCTTGGCTGTTTTTCCTTCACTCTGCAGTCCAACTCTTCCCAAACCATTTCATTTGGGTTGAGGTCAGGTGATTTCGGAGGACAGGTCATCTGATGCAGCACTCAATCTCTCTCCTTGGTCAAATAGCCCTTACACAGCCTGGAGGTGTTTTGGGTCATTGTCATGTTGAAAAACAAATGATAGTCCCACTAAGCGCAAAACAGATGGGCTGGTGTATCGCTGCAGAATGCGGTGGTAGCCATTCTGGTTAAGTGTGCCTTGAATTCTAAATAAATCCCAGACAGTGTCACCAGAAAAGCACCATCACACCACCTCCTCCATGCTTCATGTTGGGAACCACACATGCGGAAATCATTTGTTCACCTACTCAGCGTCTCACAAAGACACGGCGGTTGAAACCAAATATCTACAATTGACTCATCTGAGCAACGGACAGATTTCCACCGCTCTAATGTCCGTTGCTCGTGTTTCTTGGACCATGCAAGTCTCTTCTTATTGGTGTCCTTTAGTAGTGGTTTCTTTGCAGCATTTTGACCATGAAGGCCTGATTCACGCAGTCTCCTCTGAACTGTTGATGTCTTAAATGAACTCTAACTCTAATGAACTTATTCTCTGCAGCAGAGGTAACTCTGGATCTTCCTTTCCTGTGGCTGTCCTCATGAGAGCAAGTTTCAATCATAGTGCTTGATGGTTTTTGCGACTGCACTTGAAGAAACGTTCAAAGTTCTTAAAATTTTCCGCGTTGACTGACCATGTCTTAAAGTAATGATGGACTCTTTGCTTATTTGATCTGTTCTTGCCATAATATGGAGGATATATGGACTTTTACCAAATAGAGCTATCTTCTGTATACCACCCCTACCTTGTCACAACATACCTGATAGGCTCAAATGCATTAAGAAGGAAAGAACTTCCACAAATTAACTTTTAACAAGACACATCTGTTAATTGAAATGCATTCCAAGTGACTGGTCACTAAGCTGGTTGAGAGAATGCCAAGAGTGTGCAAAGCTGTCAAAGCAAATGGTTACTTTTTAAGAATGTCAAATATAAATTCTATTTGAATTTGTTTAGCTTTTTTGGGGGGGGGGGGGGGGGTTACATGATTCCTTGTGTTATTGATTAGGTGTGCCAACTTTTGACTGGTATTGTATATACAGTGCTGCTTGAAAGTATGTGAACCCTATAGGGCTGGTACTTTTTCTGATTTAAAATCAACATTCAAAATCCTTATCTAAATTCTTAATAAAGACATTCCAAGTAAGTGGAAGAAACAAAAAAATGATATTTTCATTGTTTACTTAACAAAACTGATTTAACACACATATTTGATATGTGTAAAATGATTTGAACCCCTTAGGTCAATCACTTGGGGCACCTCCATTAGCAGCATTAACTTTGATTACTGGGTATAGGAGATGTTTACTCTGTCTCTGACATCTGTTTTGAGGGATTTTTTCCCACTCCTCCTTACAGAACTCAGCCAATTGAGTGAGGTTTGAGGGGTGTCTGGTATGAACTGCCCTTTCGAGGTCCATCTCGGATGGATTTAGGCCAGGACTTTGACTTGGCCAATCCAAAACACATCTTTCTCCTGAGCCATTCTTTGGTAGATTTGTTTGATTTGTTTGGGTCATTGTCTTGTTGGAAGACCCGTTTTTGGCCCAGCTGTAGCTCCTTGACTGATGGCCTGACGTTCTGTTCAGGAATCTTCTGGTACACCTCAGAATTCAGTGTTCCCTTAATGATGTGGAGTCGTCTGTGCCCAGTGTGGGAAAAGCAGCCCCAGATCTTGACATTCCCACCACCATGCTTAGCTATTGGGATCAGGTTCTTTTGGTGGTACTTTTGACTCATCGGTCCAGAGAATGGACTTCCAGAAACCTTCAGGTTTGTCCAGGTGGTCTTTGGCAAAGTTAAGACTGGCAGTTTGGTTCTTTTTTGACAGCAGAGGTTTCTTCCTAGCAAACCTCTCATGAATGGCATTTTGGTTCAGTTTTCCTATTGTTGAAGCATGCACAGTTACCTGAGATGCAGCAAGGAAGGTCTGCAAATCTCTAGATGTTATCTATGGGTTGGCTTTTACCTGATTTATTGTTTTTGTGGCTCTTGGGGATATTTTGGAAGCGCGTCACTTTTTTTTGCTGTTGCACTAATTACTTTTAATGTTGTTTTTCTACTACACACATGATATCATCTATGGTATTGGTAAATATAAACCTGTTAGGTCAGATCAAAAAGACTAGTTCTGATTAAATGAAGATTTCATGGTAAACACTAGGGGGTTCGCATACTTTCAAGCAGCACTGTATATTCAATCTGTTTTTTTTGCTCCCGTTTCCTCCCTGAGCTTTTGGCAAGCTGTGTCTGTGCTGGCAACTCTAGGACACCAGACCTTTCCTCAAAAACTATACACAGTTTCTCTTTGTTTGATTGTTCTGTGAATGTAGAACTTCACATTTTGAACACTGTGTCTCAATTCAGTAAATGCTTTAATGGTGTGGATAGTGGTTGTCATTGTTGCCAAAGCAATGTATATGAAGTATGACCAAAATGAACAATTATTTTTGAGCAACAATGTTAATTATTATTATCATTCTTTAAGTTTCATGTGATAAATACCTCCTTGATTGAAGCATATTTGGAGTAGTGGATAGAAAGTGCTGCTCATCCTCTACCTCACCTCTGCCACTGTCTCTCCTCTCTTGCACTCTGTCTCCTCGCTCTCCTCTCGCTGTCTTTCTCGCTCGCTCGCATGCACACTCGCTTTCATACTTGAGGATTACACTGCCAACTGAGCTGGTTAAACCACAGCTTAGTGAGCATCTGTGTGTGTATGTCTGCATGTGTACTTGGAACCAGTATGTGGGGCTAGAGCACTGCTGATTTCCCACATCTGAAGTGAATCTCCTACCACTTTCATCCACAAGGGTGCACTGTTGATCCAGGGTTTTGTGAGCATTGGTCTGATAAATGAAATATGGGTTTACGTCGTTTCTCTCTCGTTTGTGTGTCTGTCCAGAGTGCACACACTGAGGATGAGTAGTGCTGTGCTGCACTGACAGACAGATGGTGTGGGAATGATGGACCTCCCCAATGGCCAATCAAGCGTCACCACCGCTGCTGCCACTGCCTCGGAGGTGAGACACGCCCCTTTCCCCCCTTAACTTCTCCCATTCTGATGATTTCATTAATGTGTGTCTGTGCAGGGCTAGAACAATCACTCACATAGAGCGCTATGGGTGTCAATCACCCCCCCCCCATTTCTTTGAGCTTTATGTTTCCCAAGTTCCCTGCCCTAACGTGTGTGTGTGTGTCCAGAAGAGCAGCAGCTCAGAGTCTCTCAGTGAGAAGGGTTCTGAGCTGAAGAAGAGTTTTGATGCTGTCGTCTTCGATGTCCTGAAGGTTACCCCTGAGGAGTATGCAGTAAGTACCCACCCTGGGGTGTGTGTGTGTGTGTGTGTGGAATAGTGCGTATGTGACATTGAGACACTAGAGAGAGGGGAATGATGCATCTTGGAAAGTCTTTCAGAAAGAGAGGATGAAGTGGGTGAGCGATCCAGGAGGATACACAGGCACAAATTTCCTCCGATATTCTCAATAGAACGAGGCCATTCTAAAAGCTACAACTCCCTGCCCCTGTTAGATAGATCACCATGGTCCTCCCTAATATCCTAGGCAGTCAGTTTCCATGATGTCAGACAACATAAACCATCTGCCTGCGCAGACTAGACCATTACTCTGTGTAGAGTATAATGAACGGCTGTGATTTACATGCTTTTCCCTGAAAAGCCAAAGGTCTGTATATTATATATAGAAGATTTAGGTCCAACTTCCAACTTGGAAGTTTGTCGTCCAGTATGGTTAGAGCATTACTGTAGCGCAGTTGTGATTTGTGACGTGATTACCCACAGGTCACATACATCAGTTCAACGTCTAGATTTTGTTGAGTTGTCAACTACTGTGAATTCAATGTGATATCAAACAACCTTTTCACCCTGTCATTGTATTTAGTTTAAACGTTGATTTATTAATTTGTGCAAAGCCAATCAGTTTTCCACGTCCTCACATTGAATTGTTTGATTGAAATGACATGGAAACAATGTTGATTCAACCAATTTCTGCCCAGTGGCTAGTGCAGCAAGCCTTTAATGCTGACACAGTCCCTCTAAGACTCTAGGTTCTCGGTACAATTCTAGTTTGAGCCTTTCCACTCTCCCCTGCCTTGCCATACCCAGCTAGACAGACAGAGGGTGGTCTCTACCTTTTCTATCCCCCTCCAGATTGAATTTCTCCTGGTTATTCTGGGACTGTTGAATAAAGTTTTGGAAGCACTGCCTGCAATGATGTCAGGTCAACGTTTCAGTCCAAATCTGTTTCCCTAATTACTGCTCTGATGCCTCTCTCTCCTTATCCTGCTCTCTCTCCTTATCCTGCTCTCTCTCCTTATCCTGCTCTCTCTCCTTATCCTGCTCTCTCTCCTTATCCTGCTCTCTCTTTCTCCCCCACTTCTCTCTCTCCCCTTCTCTCCAGGGTCAGATCACTCTCATGGATGCTCCGGTGTTCAAAGCCATTCAGCCTGAGGTGAGGTACAGGACTGTCTGTCCCCCTGCTTCTCTTCTTACACACCATGATCACGACACACACACACACACACACACACACACACACACACACACACTATAAATGGTCTACGTGAAAGCCAGTGTAAGCATGTGTATCCGTGTGCTGGCTCTCTGTAACCTTGTAAAGTGAGCTGACACCTCAGGCATAACCTGTGTTTAACGTTGGCCACAGTAGACCCCTTAAAGCAGCGTCCGTCCGTCCACATCACACCACCACCATGTGGAATCACTCTGGCTTCTGATTGGTTAGCAGTGTAGGGTAGGCCTATTTGTTCCACCTATGCTCAAATTAGATTTTGGCACTTGTTGCAGTTTAAGTAATCAATTTGAATAAGAAAGTAAGTCATTTAGTTGAGGATAGGATAATGGGTAAGGTTAGTGGTTAAAATGGATGTGTTATTGCTAGCCTGTAGAGTGGGACAGTTCTCCCTGCCTGAACCCGCCAATGATTCAAACTCCAATTAAAGGACGTTATACTGTTGTCTCTGGTGCCTTTCCACAGCTCTGCTACCAAGGGATTTATGGAGACTGACATGCCCTTGTGTTCTGTTCTGACTGACTGACAGACTGATTAGGCATTTGATGATCTCTACTCACATTGAAACTCAATGTAGCATTCTGGGCCCTTCACTTTTATGACTGATAGAGATGAGAAGATCGGATGGGGAATATGAGAAAAATAGCAAGGATGGCGGGAGAGCAGAATGGACATTAAATAAGGTGAACGATTGGGTGCAGGGACGACGGGGTTAGTAGAGGTGAGTGGGCTGGAGTGAGGAGGAAGCGGTACCAATGCACCAAGTTTGGAACCAACAGGCTCTTAAACAGCTTCAGCCCCTCAAGCTATACTGCTAATAAATAGTTATTTAAATATTTAACCAATAGCTACCTGGAATATCTGCATTGACCCTTTTTGTCCCTAAGAGCTTTCCACACCTGGATTGTGCAACACTTGCACATTATTCTTTTTAAAAATTCTTCAAGCTCTGTCAAATTGGTTGTTGATCTTTGCTAGACAACAATTTTCAGGTCTTGTCATAGATTTTCAAGTAGATTTTAGGTCAAAACTGTAACACGGCCACTCAGGAACATTCACTGTCTTCTTGGTAAGCAACTCCAGTGTAGATTTGGCCTTTTGTTTAAGGTTATTGTTCAGCTTAAAGGTGAATTCATCTCCCAGTGTCTGGTGGAAAGCAGACTAAACCAGGGTTTCCTGTAGGGTTTTGCCTGTACTTTTTTTTTCTTTCCTTTTTTTCACCTTTATTTAACCAGGTAGGCTAGTTGAGAACAAGTTCTCATTTACAACTGCGACCTGGCCAAGATAAAGCATAGCAGTGTGAACAGACAACAACAGAGTTACACATGGAGTAAACAATAAACAAGTCAATAACACAGTAGAAAAGAGTCTATATACATTGTGTGCAAAAGGCATGAGGTGTTAGGCGAATAATTACAATTTAGCAGATTAACACTGGAGTGATAAATGGTCAGATGGTCATGTGCAGGTAGAGATACTGGTGTGCAAAAGAGCAGAAAAGTAAATAAATAAAAAAGCATGGGGATGAGGTAGGTAAATTGGGTGGGCTATTTACCGATGGACTATGTACAGCTGCAGCGATCGGTTAGCTGCTCAGATAGCAGATGTTTGAAGTTGGTGAGAGAGATCAGTCTCCAACTTCAACGATTTTTGCAATTCGTTCCAGTCACAGGCAGCAAAGAACTGGAAGGAAAGGCGGCCAAATGAGGTGTTTGCTTTAGGGATGATCAGTGAGATACACCTGCTGGAGCGCGTGCTACGGGTGGGTGTTGCCATCGTGACCAGTGAACTGAGATAAGGCGGAGCTTTACCTAGCATGGACTTGTAGATGACCTGGAGCCAGTGGGTCTTGCGACGAATATGTAGCGAGGGCCAGCCGACTAGAGCATACAGGTCGCAGTGGTGGGTGGTATAAGGTGCTTTAGTAACAAAACGGATGGCACTGTGATAAACTGCATCCAGTTTGCTGAGTAGAGTATTGGAAGCTATTTTGTAAATGACATAGTCGAGGATCGGTAGGATAGTCAGTTTTACTAGGGTAAGTTTGGCGGCGTGAGTGAAGAAGGCTTTGTTGCGAAATAGAAAGCCGACTCTAGATTTGATTTTAGATTGGAGATGTTTGATATGAGTCTGGAAGGAGAGTTTACAGTCTAGCCAGACACCTAGGTACTTATAGATGTCCACATATTCTAGGTCGGAACCATCCAGGGTGGTGATGCTAGTCGGGCATGCGGGTGCAGGCAGCTGACGGTTGAAAAGCATGCATTTGGTTTTACTAGCGTTTAAGAGCAGTTGGAGGCCACGGAATGAGTGTTGTATGGCATTGAAGCTCGTTTGGAGGTTAGATAGCACAGTGTCCAAGGAAGGGCCAGAAGTATACAGAATGGTGTTGTCTGCGTAGAGGTGGATCAGGGAATCGCCCGCAGCAAGAGCAACATCATTGATATATACAGAGAAAAGAGTCGGCCCGAGAATTGAACCCTGTGGCACCCCCATAGAGACTGCCAGAGGACCGGACAACATGCCCTCCGATTTGACACAATGAACTCTGTCTGCAAAGTAGTTGGTGAACCAGGCAAGGCAGTCATTAGAAAAACCGAGGCTACTGAGTCTGCCGATAAGAATATGGTGATTGACAGAGTCGAAAGCCTTGGCAAGGTCGATGAAGACGGCTGCACAGTACTGTCTTTTATCGATGGCGGTTATGATATCGTTTAGTACCTTGAGCGTGGCTGAGGTGCACCCATGACAGGCTTGGAAACCAGATTGCACAGCGGAGAAGGTACGGTGTGATTCGAGATGGTCAGTGATCTGTTTGTTGACTTTGCTTTCGAAGACCTTAGATAGGCAGGGCAGGATGGATATAGGTCTGTAACAGTTTGGGTCCAGGGTGTCTCCCCCTTTGAAGAGGGGGATGACCACGGCAGCTTTCCAATCCTTGGGGATCTCAGACGATATGAAAGAGAGGTTGAACAAGCTGGTAATAGGGGTTGCGACAATGGCGGCGGATAGTTTCAGAAATAGAGGGTCCAGATTGTCAAGCCCAGCTGATTTGTACTGGTCCAGGTTTTGCAGCTCTTTCAGAACATCTGCTATCTGGATTTGGGTAAAGGAGACGCTGGGGAGGCTTGGGTGAGTAGCTGTGGGGTGGGGGGCGGACCTGTTGGCCGAGGTTGGAGTAGCCAGGAGGAAGGCATGGCCATCCGTTGAGAAATGCTTGTTGAAGTTTTCGATTATCATGGATTTATCGGTGGTGACCGTGTTACCTAGCCTCAGTGCAGTGGGCAGCTGGGAAGAGGTACTCTTGTTCTCCATGGACTTTAGTGTCCCAGAACTTTTTGGAGTTAGTGCTACAGGATGCACATATCTGCTTGAAAAAGCTGGCCTTTGCTTTCCTGACTGACTGTGTGTATTGGTTCCTGACTTACTTTTAAAGAATGACCAGGCATCCTCAACTGACAGGATGAGGTCAATATCCTTCCAGGATACCCGGGCCAGGTCGATTAGAAAGGCCTGCTCGCAGAAGTGTTTTAGGGAGCGTTTGACAGTGATTAGGGGTGGTCGTTTGACTGCGGACCCGTAGCGGATACAGGCAGTGATCGCTGAGATCCTGATTGAAGACAGCAGAGGTGTATTTGGAGGGCCAGTTGGTCAGGATAACGTCTGAGGGTGCCCTTGTTTACAGATTTAGGATTGTACCTGGTGGGTTCCTTGATGATTTGTGTGAGATTTGAGGGCATCTAGCTTAGATTGTAGGACTGCCGGGGTGTTAAGCATATCCCAGTTTAGGTCACCTAACAGAACAAACTCTGAAGCTAGATGGGGGGCGATCAATTCACAAATGTCCAGGGCACAGCTGGGAGCTTAGGGGGGTCGGTAGCAGGCGGCAACAGTGAGAGACTTATTTCTGGAGAGATTCATTTTTAAAATTAGAAGTTCGAACTGTTTGGGTATGGACCTGGAAAGTATGACATTGCTTTGCAGGCGATCTCTGCAGTAGACTGCAACTCCTCCCCTTTTGGCAGTTCTATCTTGACGGAAAATGTTATGGTTGGGTATGGAAATCTCCGAATTTTTGGTGGCCTTCCTAAGCCAGGATTCAGACACGACAAGTTCATCGGGGTTGGCAGAGTTTGCTAAAGCAGTGAGTAAAACAAACTTAGGGAGGAGGCTTCGGATGTTGACATGCATGAAACCAAGGCTTTTTCGATCACAGAAGTCAACAAATGAGGGTGCCTGGGGACATGCAGGGCCTGCAGGGCCTGGGTTTACCTCCACATCACCCGCGGAACAGAGGAGGAGTAGGATGAGGGTGCGGCTAAAGGCTATCAAAACTGGTCGCCTAGAGCGTTGGGGACAAAGAATAACAGGAGCAGATTTCTGGGCGTGGTAGAGTATATTCAGGGCATAATGCGCAGACAGGGGTATGGTGGGGTGCGGGAACAGTGGCGGTAAGCCCAGGCACTGGGTGATGATAAGAGAGGTTGTATCTCTGGACATGCTGGTTGTAATGGGTGGCCTTCTGTACTTAGCTCCATTATGTTTCCTTTTTTATCCTGAAATTCTCTAGTCCTTAATGATTACAAGCATACCCTTAACGTGATGCAGCCACCACTATTCTTGAAAAAATGGAGATTGGTACTCAGTAGTATTGGATTTGTCCAATCATAACATATAACACTTTGGTTTCAGGAGAAAAAGTTAATTGCTTTGCCACATTTTTTGCCTTATTACTTTAGTGCGTTGTGACAAACAGAATGCATGGTTTGTAATATTTTTTTATTTTGTACAGGCTTCCTTCTTTTCACTCTGTTAATTAGGTTCGTATTTTGGAGTAACTTCAATGTTTTTGATCCATCCTCCGTTTTCTTCTGTCACACCCGTTAAACTCTAACTGTTTTAAAGTCACCATTGGCCTCATGGTGAAATCCCTGAGTGGAGTTTTTTTTGTAGTGACTGAGTGTATTGATACACCACCCAAAGTGTAATTAATAACTTCACCATGCTCAAATGGATATTCAATGTCTGCTTTATTTATTCTACCAATAGGTTCCCTTTGTGAGTCATTGGAAAAACTCCCTGGTCTTTGTGGTTGAATCTGTGTTTGAAATTCACTGCTGGATTGCGGGATCTTACAATTACCTGCATGTGTGGGATACAGAGATGAGGTAGTCATTCAAAAATCATGTTAAACATTTATTATTGCATTTTGAGTCCATGCAACTTAAGTGATTTGATTTTTACTCCTGAACGTATTAAGGCTTATTCAATACTTATTCACTCAAGACATTTCAGCTTTTCCTTTTTAATTAATTTGTAAAAAACTAAAAAAAACTAAAAATATCAAAATGGAATTAAGTATTGTGTATTCTATATTAAATTCAGGCAGTAACACAACAAAATGTGGACAAAGTGGCGTGAACACTTTCTAAGTGCACTGTATCTACCTAAATTACCTCGTACCCCTGCATATCGACTCTGTGCTGGTACCTATTCCTTGGGTTAGATTTTTTGGGGGAAAATACTGCTTCGAAGGGCATTTGACTGTTCGTCCTCGCCTGCTGTTTACGAATCATGTGACAAATTACATTTGACCTAATTTGAGAAGAGCGCACAGTGACCCACTTTGTTGACAGGGACAGAGGCCTCTTCCTGCTCTGACTGTTTTGTCTCTGATCTTGCGCTAATGTGGGTTTGTGTTTGTGCATGTGTCTGCGTCAGAGTTTCTGTTAGGGGGTAATAGCAGGCTTTTGGCCTAAAAAAAAGTGTAAAAGTCGTTCAATAAAATTGGCGCAAGCCCCATTGTAAAATAATGCTGTTAGCCTTTTAATTGATATAAATGCATGTCGATGGAAATACATTTGACTGGTCATGCTTATCGGTCTATAGGTTAATTTGCATAATTTAGTGTAATTAAATTGCTGCGTGTGTAGGCTACAGTATATCTGTTATGTTCAGTATCTTATTTGTCACGTGCGCACAGCGTGCAGAGCCTTTTAGCGGAAAATCTGTCAAATGGCAACGGAAGACGTCATCAGCGCGTCACACTTTGCAACGACCTGGAGGCTGTAGGATATGCATTTTGAGAACATATACTTTATTCTTTGAAACCTGAATGTTATGAGGTGTGTCTTACCTTGCTTATTAGATCCTCTTTCTAAATTTCTAACAGATATTTTCATCTGTCACGTGTAACCACTGGCATGTGCAGTGTCGTTTTGACAGTGTTTTCCCGCTAATTGCATTGTGACGAACATTCGCACGTAGCCTACTGCCTTGTGTGCGTTGCTACTCTTAAAATGTGAATTCATTTGTATATCAACATTTTAAGCTAAACGTTCTCATCTGTTGCATCAGACTCATTGCTTTTTATTTATTTTTTATGTAACTTAGGCCTACTAGTTAGATTCCAAATTAAAAAAATAAATCTTCCTACAACTGTCCCAGAGTCTGTTTGGAATAGGCTATTTCTTTCTCGACAAGCTGACCAATAGAATAAGTAAACTTTTATACTGTGGGGGATAATAAATTGACATAGGCCATGGATTTTGCTGTTCGTTACTTGTCTTGTTGGCTTAGGACATCAGAACGTTCTGCTAATATGAATGCCCTTAATCTAAATGTGATTTCTGTCATTCTGAGCACCGTCTGTGGACGCCCTAATCAGTTGCAGCCAAAGCATATGGGTCCGGTAGATTTCTCAAATGTCTGGAAATTAAAATGTTGCTGGTCAAATGTCCGGCACCACATTTTCCAAACGTAAACACTGGTGTGCGCGTGAGAACCATCAATGTCCTGACTTCAGCTGGAGTTACCACTCCTGTCACTCTCCTTCCCCCTCACATCTAGAATGGAAAAAATGTCTGTGTCCACGGTATAGATGTGTGTGCTTCCTGTTAATTCACTCGGTGGTTCTAATTGAATCTATGCATATGAAAGTAGTGAATAACAAGACTGGAGAGACTTGGAAGGCTGGGACTGTAGTTAGTATTTTATTGTGACTGACGGACGGACAAATGGACAGTTCTTCTTCTCCTTATCTTTCAGTATCCTATAAAGTACCTCCTGTTATGGTACTGAAATAAACATGCCTTCTGCTACCGCTCTGGACACTCAACACAGCTGGATCTGACGGTCTCTCCACTTGGGCCGAATCTTAACTGGAGGTGCCGAACTTGAATTTTTACAGAACTTTCTCATTGACGTCAATGCACAGTACACAGAAGTCAGAGTTGCTCATGCAGTACAAAGCCCTCAGTCTCTCCAAGCTTGGATTTAATTACTCAACGTTAAAGAGTTTTAATGGTACATGACATAGCACGTTTTATGCAATAATGAAAGCTGATTAATCAGTTTTTCCAAAAGAGAACTAGGCACGTTGAGGTCTGTTTTCCATGACGTGATGTGTTTGAAATCTGAACCAGGCCAGTGATACTACAGTAGTTTAACTGTAGGGGATTAACCCTGGATCACTTCTCTTCATTAGAGTCCTTCCCCACTGTACCTGTTTTTAACACCACCAGACCCTCATAAAGACGTTTAAGGAAAAATCCACCCCAAACCAACAATTCCTATCATGTACAGTGTTTAATAACAATAATATGTGAGAACAATATTTTTTGTAAACAAGTGTTTAATTTTGGTGTTATAAGGTTGGTAGCAACATGTGAAAATCATTGTGGACATCCTTTTGCCTCAAGTCAACTACGAAACCCACAATGCAATACTATCTCTATGGGCTGGCAAGCTTGTATACTGTAGCTACACACAGTACCAAAGTCTTATCAGCATGTGAATAGATAGTGCAGTTTAGGCGATTTTACAGCAAACTATCAATTTAGCTGTCTACAATCTCACAATTTTCAATCTGACATGTGTGATCGATGTTTCCGCGATCTGAAAGTCATATTCCGATTACCTCTAAAAGTATAAGCCGTTGGGGCGGGGGTTCTACTAAGCTAACGTATGGTTTTGTTTTAACATGGTCATACCATGGCTCATTTTAGCTATTTGATTTAGAATTTTACAACCCCTTCAGCTATCAAAATACCAATGTCAATCTGATTTAAAATATAGAATTTGGCCTTTGCTTGCTACTATAGCGCATAGAAACACATTGAACAACACATTTATAAATGTCATAAAGGAGAGTAAAACATGTATCTAGGGGAGATATACACTTAGAAATGTCCTTATTTTTGAAAGAAAAGCTCTTTTTTTTTTTTTGGTCCATTGAAAATAACATCAAATTGATCAGCCACTGCTTCTTAACACAGCACGCCTCCAACCCGGAAGCCAGCCGCACCAATGTGTCGGAGGATACACCGTGCACCTGGCAACCTTGGTTAGCGCGCACTGCGCCCGGCCCGCCACAGGTCTCATCGCGCACCAGCGACTCAAGGACATCCCTACCGACCAAGCCCTCCCTAACCCGGACGACGCTAGGCCAATTGTGCGTCGCCCCATGGACCTCCCGGTCGCGGCCGGTTACGACAGAGCCTGGGCGCGAACCCAGGGACCCAAGGCGCCCTTAACCACTGCGCCACCCGGGAGGCCACAGTGTAGACATTGTTAATGTTGTAAATGACTATTGTAGCTGAAAACGGCTGATTTTTAATGGAATATCTACATAGGCGTACAGAGGCCCATTATCAGCAACCAACACTCCTGTGTTCCAATGGCACGATGTGTTAGCTAATCCAAGTGTATCATTTTAAAAGGCTAATTGATTATTAGAAAACCCTTTTGCAATTATGTTAGCACAGCTGAAAACTGTTGTTCTGATTTTAAAAAAGCAATAAAACTGGCCTTCTTTAGACTGGTTGAATATCTGGAGCATTAGCATTTGTGGGTTCGATTACAGGCTCAAAATAGCCAGAAACAAAGAACTTTCTTCTGAAACTCGTCAGTCTATTCTTGTTCTGAGAAATGAAGGCTATTCCATGTGAGAAATTGCCAAGAAACTGAAGATCTCGTACAACGCTGTGTACTACTCCCTTCACAGAACAGTGCAAACTGGTTCTAACCAGAATAGAAAGAGTGGGAGGCCCTGGTGCACAACTGAGCAAGAGGACAAGTACATTAGTGTCATTTATATGGGTTACATTCAGACGAGTCCCGTGATAGTTATGGGGGCCATGGAGCACACCATCTTATTCATGAGTCTCTTTCCCCTTCTACAGACGCTACAGACCAAAGTAGGCACATCGGCGTTACCGACTCCGGATGAGTCCCGTGGGGTTTGTTTCGGTCAAACAGCATAACAGAGGACACCATTGTGTACGTGCAGAGTCCGGTCATTCCATAAGGTGGTCATATTAGTTTGTTTGGATGCTACAGAATTTGTGAGAATGTCTCATGATCTGACAAACGCTGCTGTAGCTCGGCCACCTTCCACCACAGATGCAGAAGACCAGCGGTGGATTGAGATGCAGCCCATGCAAAAAAATATCTATCTTAAACTGAGATTTTAATGTTTTTAATTTATTATTTTACTCTGACTGAGGATTAATCGCAATGCTATGTGATATCGGTCGAATATCTGCCTGCTTTGATAGGCAATAGCTCCGATACAAATTAAATGACCCAAATCGGGGAATCGATAGAACATTGCTCAGAGATACACAAAAACAACATAACATTCAAAATGGGTGAATCTTTCCTTTTAATGTTGATATCTTACGTCTTATTATGAATGAACAAATAACCGTCATTTTCAGTCCAATTGTTTCCAAGCTGTCCTGGTCGTTGGTTAAAGTTGTAATATTAATTTTACAGCAGCAGGGTTTATGGAAGCAGGCAGCAGAGCTAGCAAGCTGTGAGACCACTGCGTCATGGAAAAGTTGTCATCTGCTTGACTGTAATGAAAAGTCAGCAGTAGGCTATATTTGTGTCAGTGGTCTGGTATGTTTAATCTCATGTTATGGAGTAATATTCTCACCGTGCTGTCTAATAACTTCTTAATAACTGTAAATAGCTGTGTGTTATGAGTTATGACCTGAGGCTTTATATTGGTCTTGCCCTTTTAGAATATGCTTCTCTAACCACCATAAAACACATCGTAACAGTCTTAACACGGTATGTCTGTGTGAGCGAGTTTCTGTGTGCGCCAGAGTCTGAGCGGAGCGTGCCCAATTTGATTGTAGCGCGGAGCGTGATTGTCAAAGGCTGGAGCATCCGCGAAGGCCGGCCCCAGTAGCTCTCACTTCACGAGCTCAGGGCATGCCAGGCCCAGCATGCATTTGTAGTCTACTTGTGTGCTGCTATAGCCCTTTGATTTAGCTACTGTCATGGAGTTAACTAAATATTTCCATAAAGAAACTGACCAAGCACACAGGTGCAAAATGAAGGTGAGTAAGAGAGGGAGTGTGGTGATGTAGTGTCCACAACTAAAGAATCATTGTTGAATCTGAAAAGACATGTATCCCGACTGCATGAAGGTGTACTTACTATGTGCACATGCTAGAAGAAAGGAACGAGGTGGGTAGATAACTGTGCCATTGTATCAAAGTATTTATAAACTAAACATCTGATCTCTTAAAAGTTGTTCATTTTTGTTCTATTATCTGTACAATAGACCTGGCATATTCTCACTTTCAAGGAGCTTTCCATTTTGATTGGGTTATATTGCCTAACAACCTTTAGGCATACCTATAGAAAAATAAACTCTGCATCTCTGCCCAGCCTGGCAAGAGTGGCCAAAAGGGTGTTTAGCATCCCCAGTGGCTCTGCAAGTGCAGAGAGGATTTTCTCCTCTGCTGGCCTGCTCTCCAGGCACCGTCACATGAGCCTGAAGCCACACACTGTCCAAGCTCCCTGTTTCTAATACGAATTCAACGGCACTAGTAAGGCATTTTTGGTTTAATTTGTTTTTAATTTGAATTCACAGCCTATATGCGCAATTCATACACTAATGATTTAATACAACGAAATGTTCAAATTCTGAGATGTGAAGCACTCACACGCGCTTCACAATGTATTTATTTGTAGGCTATAGCCTTGAAATAATATAGCAAAAATGATTCCTTCTTAGGCTCCCTTTCTTGCTTCTGGCCTATTTAGTGTTTATATGCTGTTTAATATGACATGTAGCCAATTTGAAATGATGAGCGCTTCTTACATTGACATTTTCATGTTTATTAAAATACATTTAATTCAAATCATAGTGTTTGGTTTCAACACTTTAAAACCAAATGGTTGGTCCAGGTGGAATTGTTGGTTAAATTGTGATTTTTCGAGCAGCAGTTATTTTTTCCTGTGAGCGAGGAGCAGGTTTTTTAGCAGAGTGGTTGGAAAGGAAGGCACAGTGTTCCATGAGCGGGATTTCCAAATGCTCAACTCCGCTCACATACTCTGGTGTGTGCGCACATTGACTGCATTGAAGAGCAGACCGCTTGCAGTGCTTTCCTCTAGCCAGCTGTCGGCTATACAACCAGTTGTACACTCAATTTCAGCCATGTAAATTTTTCCACTTAAATTAACTTGTCAATTTAGATTTTTTTTACAGTTCGCAAGTCAGGAAAAAAATTCAGCCGAGCCCTCTCCCGCTAGAATGAACGATATGCATCTTCTAGCGATCTATTGATAGGACAGGCGTCTGTCTGCCTGTCAGTCACAAAGTGAGCGATGACAGGGAAACACTGCTGGTTTGACATTTTTCACTCTCTTCCGGTACCTGGTAGTGTGTTTTCTGTAAGCTGTGTTGGCAGTCAAATGTCTTTACACGAAGGGAGAGAGCATGATGCTCATTCATCGCCTAGGAGTCAATTTGCATGACCCATATTGTGATAACGGCGGGTCGAAATCCACTTAGCCTATTGTTTCCTGGCACATATATTTATTTTATTTTCGCGTGTTTCATATACAGTCACGAAGTGCTGGCGCATGGACTTACTGTCATTTGATTGATTGATTGATTGAACATCAAGCTAGAGTAGTTTATTAATGGTGTCGAACTGACTGAATAAACCCAATCTCATATTCTTGCCATTCATAAATCACGCAACATAATAATATCTCCATTGTATCGGGACATGGCATCGGGACAAGTAAACTCTGACATCTGCTGATGTAAAAAGGACTTCATAAAAACATTTCATTTGATTATCGATATATTATGAAAACATTTGATGAAGATGGCGAATCCTCCTCACTGCAGGACAATAGTGTAAGTAGGCTAGTGATGCGATAGTTGCACTCTGGTCCAAAATATGATGAAACTGATTGAATTGTTTTAAAAGCTTTAATCAAGGTTTAATCAAGGTCAAATGCCTCTTCAAATCCCATGATTAACACCTGCTTCATTCTTCAATCATACCTGCATTGCAGATAACTGAGAAAATGCCTCTTAAAAGGGTGCTTGAAGCCTGTAGAGTTAAAGATTATTTGAGAATAAATCTGTGGGTCAGTCGCTAAACAAGTATTTGTTTTGTATAAATTACACTGCAATTCACAAATGGAGTTGCAAACTAACTTCTTTCACTAATTTAACTGATGTCATTCTCTCTTCTCTTAACAAGTATAGACCCAGAACTTAATTGAGCATTTGTTCTGCTTATTTTAGAGACCCATTTTTCCATTTAAAAAGTGCACATCACACAATTCGTTTGATTTAAATGTAAGCTTAAATTATTTTGGGGGCTATTTACTTAATTTAATAAAATAAAATACATAATTTAAAGAAAAAACATTGTGTCAATTCATATCTTGCCATAAAATACTTTAGTCTCAATATAAGACCAGTTAAATGTAAAAATAAAGTTGTAATGTTCTCTTACTTCAAAAATAGTATAGATCATATAGGCCTAGATGATTTCCCAAAAAACTAACAAAAGGAATTCATACATTTTCAGTAATGTATGAATTATTTTCAAATTTGTGAGAAACTCAAAAGTATTCAATAATATTGCTGTGTATTTCGCATGGAATCAAGGCATTAAAATGTACCAGAGGCCACCAAAATAGAGCTTGTTCAGCAAAATATTCTTAACCCCGGCTCGGGGAATCCTGGCTTGTCTACCTTTTCTATTTGGCTGACTATGCCATGTGCTTGTGGAAAACACTTGGCATCAACCTCCTTTCATAGCAGAGTGGTTAAATCAGACATTATTGCTTTTATCAAGAACACAGTGGTCCATTTACAAGAATGTGTGTGTGATTAAGCCAGACATGACCATTATGATGCAAGAACTGACATGAAGCAGATGGTTTGATTTGAGCCTGAAAGTAAAGTTTCTCCCTAGAGGAGATGGAGTGAAGCCACAGAGCGAAGTGTAAGAGGGGACTGACTGGTTTATCTGTAGTATTGTCCCACTGGGCACAGATTTCAACATTTATTTTATGTTGGTTCTACACAATTCCTTTGAAATTACGTACGAACAACGTTGGTTCAACCAGTGTCCAGTGAGGTGTCTTCTCTTATAAACTCAACAAAAAAAGAAACAACCATGTATTTCAAGGATAATTCGTAAAAATCCAAATAACTTCACAGATCTTCATTGTAAAGGGTTTAATTAAACACTGTTTCCCATGCTTGTTCAATGAACCATAAACAATTAATGAACATGCAGCTCTGGAATGGTCGTTAAGACACTAACAGCTTACAGACGGTAGGCAATTAAGGTCACAGTTATGAAAACGTAGGACACTAAGAGGCCTTTCTACTGATTCTGAAAAACACCAAAAGAAAGATGCCCAGGGTCCTTGCTCATCTGTGTGAATGTGACTTAGTCATGCTGCAAGGAGGCATGAGGACTGCAGATGTGGCCAGGGCAATAAATTGCAATGTCCGTACTGTGAGACGCCTAAGACCGCTCTACAGGGAGTCAGGGCGGATAGCCGATCGTCCAACGCAGTTGCAGACCACGTGTAACAACACCTGCACAGGATTGGTACATCCGAACATCACACCTGCGGGACAGGTACAGGATGGCAAAAACAACTGCCCGAGTTACACCAGGAACGCACAATCCCTCCATCGGTGCTCAGACTGTCCTCAATAGGCTGAGCGAGGCTGGACTGAGGACTTGTAGGCCTGTTGTAAGGCAGGTCCTCACCAGACCACACAGGCAACAACGTCGCCTATGGGCACAAACCCATCATTGCCGGACCAGACAGGACTGGCAAAAAGTGCTCTTCACTGACGAGTCGCGGTTTAGTCTCACCAGGGGTGATGGTCGGATTCGCGTTTATCGTCAAAGGAATGAGCGTTACACCGAGGCCTGTACTCTGGAGCGGGATCGATTTGGAGGTGGAGGGTCAGTCATGGTCTGGGGCGGTGTGTCACCGCATCATCGGACTGAGGTTGTTGTCATTGCAGGCAATCTCAACGCTGTGCGTTACAGGGAAGACATCCTCCTCCCTCATGTGGTACCCTTCCTGCAGGCTCATCCTGACATGACCCTCCTGCATGACAATGCCACCAGCCATACTGCTCGTCCTGTGCGTGATTTCCTGCAAGGCAGTAATGTCAGTGTTCTGCCATCGCCAGCGAAGAGCCCGGATCTCAATCCTGTTGTGCACATCTGGGACCTGTTGGATCAGAGGGTGAGGGCTAGGTCCATTCCCCCCAGAAATGTCAGGGAAATTGCAGGTGCCTTGGTGGAAGTGTGGGGTCACAGCTCAGATCAAGAACTGGCAAATCTGGTGCAGTCCATGAGGATTAGATGTACTGCATTACTTAATGCAGCTGGTGGCCACACCAGAAACTGACACTTACATTTAATTTTGATTTCCCCCCCCCCCCTCTTTTTTTTGTTCAGGGACACATTATTCCATTTCTGTTAGTCACATGTCTGTGGAACTTGTTCAGTTTGTCTGTTGTTGAATCTTGTTTGTGTTCACACAAATATTTACACATGTTAAGTTTGCTGAAAATAAACACAGTTTACAGTGAGAGGAAGTTTCTTTTTTTTGCTGAGTTTATTATGTTCCACCTTTCCAATAGAACAGGGAATCTTCCCCTCTATCGATTTCATAATTTGCAACACGTTAAATGTTTCAGCTCACTGTCCTCCACAGGTGCTTTAGGTAGCTGGTAGGCTATTGGACATGTAAGATGACAGTGACATCCAGTCCTCTGAGTCTCCCTCAACAGCTTCTGGACCTGTTTTCTGGGAATTGGAAAACTATATAAAAAAAGAGACAGATTCATAGAGGGGAAAGAAGTTGTTGAGCTGCTGAAAACGTGTAACTGAAGCCATGTCTTTCTAGTGTAGTTTACAAGCGCCGTTTTATGAAAAGTTATTTCTAGCCCTGACCAGGTCTGGTTCTGGTTAGAGAAGAGTGACGTGGGTCCGATTGGATCCTGGCTAGAGAGACTGTAGATAGCATTTCATCCTGTTGTCTCTGTCCTCCTCTCTCTCTGTAGCTCCATCTCTCTTTATGCTCATCTGTCTGTTTTGGTGCTGAAACATGAGCAGTGCAAGAGAGAACTAGCGTAAAAGAGCCATGTTTTTACCCTGTGGTTACATCAACAGCAGGGGAAGTAAATTAGGTTTTGGCGGGCAGAGATTGTTTTTGGCTAGTAGGGAAGTGGCATCAGATAGCTCTAATACATACCACTGAGTGGTATGCCAGTTCCCTTAGAAGTCTGTACCCACCACACACAGACAGAAGCACACTGGAAATAGAAAACACGCTCAACTTCTCCCAAACATGGACCAGGGCACTCATTAGTTTAAAGATCACATACAGTACCAGTCAAAAGTTTGGACACTTACTCATTCAAGGGTTATTAATCATAATTTTACTATTTTGTACATTGAAGAATAATAGTGAAGACGTCAAAACTATGAAATAGCAGATATGGAATCATGTAGTAACCAAAAGTGTTTAACAAATAAATATATTTGAGATTCTTCAAAGTAGCCACCCTTTTCCTTGATGACAACTTTGCACTCTCTTGGCATTCTCTCAACCAGCTTAACCTGGAATACTTTTCCAACAGTCATGAATGAGTTCCCACATATGCTGAGCACTTGTTTGCTGATTTTCATTCATTCTGCGGTTCAACTCATCCCAAACCATCTCAGTTGAGTTGAGGTCAGGTGATTGTGGAGGCTAGGACATCTGATGCAGCACTCCACTTTTCTTCTTGGTCAAAAAGCCTTGACACAGCCTGGAGGTGTGTTGGGTTATGAAGCTGGTTGAGAGACTGACAAGCACGTGCAAAGCTATCATCAAGGCAAAGGGTGGCTCCTTTGAAGAAAATTAACTAAAACTTTTTTGGTTACTATAGTTGAAGTCAGAAGTTTACATGCACTTAGGTTGGAGTCATTGTTTTTCAACCACTCCACAAATTTCTTGTTTAACAAACTCTAGTTTTGACAAGTCGGTTAGGACATCTACATTGTACATGACAAGTCATTTTTCCAACAATTATTTACAGACAGATTAATTCACTGTATCACAATTCCAGTGGGTCAAAAGTTTACATACACTAAGTTGACTGTGTCTTTAAACAGCTTGGAAAATTCCAGTAAATGAATCATTTGGAAGTGTACCTGTGGATGTATTTCAAGGCCTACCTCCAAACTCAGTACCTCTTTGCTTGACATCATGGGAAAACCAAAATAAATCAGCCAAGACTTCAGAAAAAAATTGTAGACCACAAGTCTGGTTCATCCTTGGGAGCAATTTCCAAATGCCTGAAGGTACCACGTTCATCTGTACAAACAATATTACGCAAGTTTAATCCCCATGGGAGCACACAGCCGTCATACTGCTCAGGGAAGAGACTCGTTCTGTCTCCTAGAGAGGAACATACTTTGGTGCGAAAAGTGCAAATCAATCCCAGAACAACAGCAAAGAACCTTGTGAAGATACTGGGGGAAACAGGTACTAAAGTGTCTATATCCACAGTAAAAAGAGTCCTATATCGACATTACCTGAATGGCCACTCAGCAAGGAAGAAGCCACTGCTCCAAAAGCACCATTTAAAAAAGCCAGACTACGGTTTGCAACTGCACATGGGGACAAAGATTGTACTTTTTGGACAAATGTCCTCTGGTCTGATGAAACAAAAATATAACTATTTTGGCCATAATGACCATCGTTATGTTTGGAGGAAAAAGCAGGATGCTTGCAAGCTGAAGAACACCATCCCAACCCGGGAAGCACGGGGTTGGCAGCATCATGTTGTGTGGGTAATTTGCTGCGGGAGGGACTGGTGCACTTCACAAAATAGATGGCATCATGAGGTAGGACAATTATGTTGATATCAGTCAAGGTATTGGAGTGGCCATCACAAAGCCCTGACCTCAATCCTATAGAACATTTGTGAGCAGAACTGAAAAAGTGTGTGCAGCAAGGAGGCCTACAAACCTGACTCAGTTACACCAGCTCTGTCAGGAGGAATGGTCCAAAATTCACCCAACTTATTGTGGGAAGTTTGTGGAAGGCTACCCAAAACATTTGACCCAAGTTAAACAATTTAAATGCAGTGCTACCAAATACTAATTGAGTGTATGTAAACTTCTGACCCACTGGGAATGTGATGAAAGAAATCAAAGCTGAAATAAATAACTTCACTATTATTCGGACATTTCACATTCTTAAAATGAAGTGGTGATCCTAACTGACATAAGACGGTGAATTTTTACTATTGTGAAAACTGAGTTTAAATGTATTTGGCTAAGGTGTATGAAGTCAGAAGTTTACAACTGTGTATTTTTATGTATACATTTTTTTTCTTCTGGATTTTGACAATTCTCCCGTGATCCTATTTTCATATCAGGTGACCCCTAGTTTGGGAACCGCTGGTCTACATGTTTGTCTGATCACATCGCTCCTCTCATACCATTTTATGAGCCATGACATTAGCTGTGTGGGAAAGTGAACAGGATAGGAGTATAACGGACATTATAGGCCTATCTCCTACACGTCATGTAAAACCAGCCATGTAGGGAATAGGGATGCATACATATTCGCAGGATATGATGAACTAACCACCACCTAACATATAACACTAGCTAACAAGGGGGCTGGCGCTAGGGAATGACGCACTGTTTGAGAGATGCATTTTTACACCAACATTTCATAGGTCTTCCTAGAGGCAGGCGAGGTAATGGTCTGAATGCCAATCAGTCGTCAGCGCTGTAAGTAATGTTTTTGTGGTATTCAGAAGACTGCCACTCAGGCAATTAGGATTGTCTCTTACTGCCTTTCCGTCTCCTGGCATTACAGCACAGGCCTGGATATAATTTTACCACACACAAGTTACTTTCCATTACGATTGCTGTCAACCTTAGTCAACCTCCCACTCCCCTCCTTTCTCTCTCTCTCCCCCCTCTAGCTCCAGCTGATTCTCTCGTTCTGGTCTGGTCCACAGGGTGTGTGGAGGTCCAGGTTTCCACTGTGTTGACTGAAACGAGGCCCAGAGCAGAGAAGTGGCTGTGGTATCTCACATTAGATCGGCTCTGTTAGTGGTTTGGCTGGAGCTGCTTTAGCTGTGTGTGTGTGTGAGGACTTCAAAATACATGCTGTGGAATCATCTGTCAGTCAAGGGTGTGTGTACTGTATTGCTGATTTTAGAACTAGAAAGCAGTGAGGGTAGGACTGGGCTGGGACCAACTACAACCGCCAAGACAATCACTGCATCTCAAATAATCATGTTGACTTTAATGCAAATGTTCGCTCAAAGCACAAGGCAATGTCACAGATTCGACAAAGGCATGGCTCAGACATGACATAAATCAAATGGACCAAGTGGCAAATGGTGTTCCACAACAGACTGGAGCTGTTTGTTAGGGTAATATCATTGATTGATTCTCTGACTTTGATTCTGGTACTTGATCCTAGCGACCACCCCTAGGCCAGGACATTGTGGAAACTAGTGAAACCCATCTGTGGTTTGTTTCAGCAGGCTGACTGCACTTTACTAGCCCCATTAAAGTTCTCCTGAACGCTTCTACCTCGTCAAACCTCTCTTCACACACTCACCAGGACCACCTCGTCAAACCCAGGCACTAAAGGGCCATCCGTGTTGAGCTGTTTTAAAGCTCTGTGTTGTTTTTAATGCCTATTGAGTGAAATGGGATGATAACGTTATGAAGTTGTAACTGCTTTTGAATTAGCTGTACAACAGTTCCCTGCTGACTTTTACACACACCGGTTGTAATTGGGACAGCTTATGAGATAGCATTGTAAGTAGGGCACTTTCTGTTATGAGGTATCATTTAGGGTTTCCTTTAGTTCAGATGAGAGGAATGTGTTGTTGGGTTAGTTATAAAGTTTTAGGTAAAGGTTATGAGGGAGTGGCTGGTTGCTGGTTGCTGCCTTCTATACTGCTGGTGGATGGAGTGAGTTAAACCCCCACACTGTCAGGTGTTTTGAGACCTAGTGAAATATTTCTATTGAATTGTGCTTATTCAAGGTTTAATATTGTGTGTGTGTGCAGGGCCTAAAATTAACACCTGCCAAGTGCAGGTAGATTTAGTTATTGGCTATTTCACCAGCCACGTTGGCGGGTGGTCAGGCTCCACTGTGCAAGCATTTCAATCGCATTTGTGAATAAAAATAGTTAAGTATGATCACATTTATAGTATTTCCCTCGTTTTGTTTTATAGCTGGTAAATTAATCGCATCAAGTCAAAACTACAAACTGTCCGTATATAGCCTATTCCACCTCTCGCTGCCACACTGCTTGGTGGGGGCTGATGTGCACACGTGAAGAGCTGAGTCAAAGATACATATTTTAGAAGCACAGGCATAAAAGTTGGTCAAGTTTACTTGAAACGAAAGTCTACAGAAGTGAGACTTTGTCCTTGTTTCTTGGCTATTTACATAGTTGATTTTTTCTGTTTCAACTAGCAGGGAAGAGAAGACCACTCTTCTCCTAGACATACTCAATCACACAGGCACAGACATGACTCGAGTCCCATTCCCACAGTTCCCTCCAGGGGCAGGTGAACATTTTTATCTCGTCAAGATTTAGGTCTTAAAATGAAATTTAAAAAATACCACATTTTAGTTCTTAATAGTAATACAATTATTGTTTTAGAAACATTACCAAGCATGTCTGTTCTTTTTTTCTTCATGTTTTTGTTGGTGTCATTTTAGCTAAAAAAATATTTTCCCATTTACCTGCAACATTTGCTGGTGGACCAAAAAGTTAATTGTGTGATAATAAATAACATCTCATGAGACATTTTCACTACAATTGTCTTCCCCTGGGATCTACAATAGTCCTTTATTGTATATCCATCTCTCTCCCACTCGCTCTAACTCAGTCTCCCAATGGAACATCCCAATCTGGGAGCCATTATTAGGAGATGGGGGAGGAGAATGGTGGAGGAGTGGATAACGAGTGGGATAGAAGGGATGAGTGACAGCCAGAGGGGAGCGTATGTTTAAGGAAGAGTGAAGGTTAAATAAATGAGTGCTGTAAGAGATGTGACAGCTGGCACTACTGGGCTACTACATACACGCACACACACACACACACACACACACACACACACACACACACACACACACACACAAAGGGGGTTCTCACTCAGTGGTGTAGAGTGTCTGTCAGGGCAGCAGTTTAACAGTTTACAGAGGCCTGCTAAAAGCTGCTGTCATGAGGCTCTGGACCTCTGCTCTCTCTCTTTCTCCCTTTCCTCCTCTTTGCTCTCTCTCTCTCTCCTCTCCAACCCACCAAGCGCCGCTCGGCTCCTGTTGTACTCAATACAGGGGACGCCATCTCTGCTTTCTTAGAACTGATGATGCTGAAGTTTGAAAGCACCCACTCACACACTGTTTTTAATATCTGTGAAATACTTGTTCCCCTCCACACAGAAACACACACAGGGCCATTGCACATGATTTATTTGGCCAGGGTGTGTGTGTAGCTCACGGGGCCAGATTGTTTGGAGCTAGTGGTGAAGGAGGTTGTTGCTTCCAGACAGACAATCAGGCAGCCAGTCTCGGAGGTGGTCATCAAGAGAATAGTTCAGCTGATTAATAGAGAATACAACACGTTTTCCTACTGTTCCATCACTGTGTCCCTTGCCCCCTGGCAAATCTCTGGCCCCCTGATAATGTCCCTTATCCAGAGAGGGCTCTCCCTGCTCTGTCTGTCTCTATGGTCTCCACTCTCTCAGGGCCAGTTCAGTCTGTCCAAGTGCACCATTATCAACTGCTCCCCTCCGATTGGGATAGTTACTTACCCTTATGACAACTCTGACACTGCTACCCTTCAGCTCTCTGTTTCTGACCTAAAACACCTACTCCTCTCTCTCTCACACTTCTTATCGTGTCCCAATGTGCCCCCTCCCCTCTCAGTGAACTGTTAAGAACAGACTGACTTTGTCCTTGGTGGAATACACAAACTCTTTACTCCGTTCAAGACTGTCTGTTTTTTGTCCCGGAGTGTGCTTTGTATAAATCTGTGTTAATGACTTATTTAGGAGCTGCTGAACCTGTGGATGCGTTCACCATGTAAATCTGTGACTGTGTTTTATGTAAACTTCTGGCTAAGTGTGTATGTTTGTGTGTTTAGGAGCTGTCAAGTTGTGGCTGGAACAAGAAGGAGAAGCACAGCTCTGCCCCTAATGCTGTGGCCTTCACCCGCAGGTTCAACCAGGTAATGCACACACAGGCAGAAAAGTGGGGGTGGATAGGGGGAGAAATGTTCCCCTGGAGCTGAGTTATGAGCTTTGGCGAGCAAGTCATGGAGAGATTAAATCCTCTCCTCTTTCCTCTTCTTCTCTCACCACATCCCAAATCATCCTCTCTTTCCTAATCCTTTGTTTTGGAGCTTGGAGGGTGTCATGGTAACAAAACATACCTCCTGCTGACTTGTTGACTCATCTTACATAGGGAACACACACACACACACACACACACACTCCATTGACATATCTCACAGCAGTGCATTCGTCTGTATTCTGTACCTGACACTTTGGGCCTCTAGAGCCCTGAATACGACACAATCCATCATCTAAAAATATCCCATTTGTCCTATTGTCTTAGCCTGCTCTTTCTCTCTCTCTTTCTCTCTCTCTTTCTCTCTCGGTCTCTCAAATCCTATCGGTCTCATCAGACTGGGTTCTGTCCATGATATGGCTAATAAACACTGAAGAGACCTGAGAGACTTTCTTTCCCAACACTCTGTCCTTAGCTGGCCTTCACTGTCTCTGGTGTTTGTTTAAACTGTTTGGATATGGATATGGTCTGATAATGTGTTTGTGCATGGTTTTAGTACACTTGGGTATTTGTGTTTTGAGCGCGTGTGCATGAGTACAATTGAGCTCACGTGTGAAGTCATCAGCAGGAAGCCCTCTAATGACGCACGGGCAGCCTTACCCTTTTATCCTGCTCCATGTCTCCTTCTTCCCCTTTTCCTTTCTCCCATCTCCCCGGTCTCTCCCCCCTGTCCATTTGAGTGTCTTTACTACCCTCCATCTTCTCCCTGCCCCTTTAAGAGTGTCTTTAAGACCCTGCAGACTCCGTATGAGATGATGTTAGAGGAATGTGTTTCTGTGGAAAGTTCCCCAAACGGCCGTTACAGATGTTAGTTAGCTGCACATCACAGGGCCAGCCGGCCGGCAGGCATCAGCCAAGTAAAAGGAGCCTTGTGAATAATGGGGCTTAGGCAGGGAGAGGTCCTTAGCATGAGCTCCAGTCTTAGCAGTCTTCCTTCAACTCTGTTATTGGCTTCAGGCTTTGGATGACAAGGGGAAGGCTGCCATCTTTCAGTAATGCTCAAGCTCAAACCCATAGGTTGTTAGATAAATAGCAAACCAGAATAATTATTAACTATCTGCATTGACCTTTTTTGCACTAACTCTTTCTCACATATGCTGCTGTTACTGTTTATTATCTATCCTGTTGCCTAGTCACTTTATCAATCAATCAATCAAATGTATTTTATATAGCCCTTCGTACATCAGCTGATATCTCAAAGTGCTGTACAGAAACCCAGCCTAAAACCCCAAACAGCAAGCAATGCAGGTGAAGAAGCACGGTGGCTAGGAAAAACTCCCTAGAAAGGCCAAAACCTAGGAAGAAACCTAGAGAGGAACCAGGCTATGTGGGGTGGCCAGTCCTCTTCTGGCTGTGCCGGGTGGAGATTATAACAAAACATGGTCAAGATGTTCAAATGTTCATAAATGACCAGCATGGTCGAATAATAATAAGGCAGAATAGTTGAAACTGGAGCAGCAACACAGTCAGGTGGACTGGGGACAGCAAGGAGTCATCATGTCAGGTATTCCTGGGGCATGGTCCTAGGGCTCAGGTCCTCCGAGAGAGAGAAAGAAAGAGAGAATTAGAGAGAGCATATGTGGGATGGCCAGTCCTCTTCTGGCTGTGCCGGGTGGAGATTATAACAGAACATGGCCAAGATGTTCAAATGTTCATAAATGATCAGCATGGTCGAATAATAATAAGGCAGAACAGTTGAAACTGGAGCAGCAGCACAGCCAGGTGGACTGGGGACAGCAAGGAGTCATCATGTCAGGTAGTCCTGGGGCATGGTCCTAGGGCTCAGGTCCTCCGAGAGAGAGAAAGAGAGAAGGAGAGAATTAGAGAACGCACACTTAGATTCACACAGGACACCGAATAGGACAGAAGAAGTACTCCAGATATAACAAACTGACCCTAGCCCCCCGACACATAAACTACTGCAGCATAAATACTGGAGGCTGAGACAGGAGGGGTCAGGAGACACTGTGGCCCACTCCGAGGACACCCCCGGACAGGGCCAAACAGGAAGGATATAACCCCACCCACTTTGCCAAAGCACAGCCCCCACACCACTAGAGGGATATCTTCAACCACCAACATACCATCCTGAGACAAGGCTGAGTATAGCCCACAAAGACCTCCGCCACGGCACAACTTAACCCAGACAGGATGACCACATCAGTGACTCAACCCACTCAGGTGACGCACCCCCTCCAGGGACGGCATGAGAGAGCCCCAGTAAAGCCAGTGACTCAGCCCCTGTAATAGGGTTAGAGGCAGAGAATCCCAGTGGACAGAGGGGAACCGGCCAGGCAGAGACAGCAAGGGTGGTTCGTTGCTCCAGAGCCTTTCCGTTCACCCTCCCACTCCTGGGCCAGACTACACTCAATCATATGACCCACTGAAGAGATGAGTCTTCAGTAGAGACTTAAAGGTTGAGACCGAGTTTGCGTCTCTGACATGGGTAGGCAGATCGTTCCATAAAAATGGAGCTCTATAGGAGAAAGCCCTGCCTCCAGCTGTTTGCTTAAAAATTCTAGGGACAATTAGGAGGCCTGCGTCTTGTGACCGTAGCGTACGTGTAGGTATGTACGGCAGGACCAAATCAGAGAGATAGATAGGAGCAAGCCCATGTAATGCTTTGTAGGTTAGCAGTAAAACCTTGAAATCAGCCCTTGCTTTGACAGGAAGCCAGTGTAGAGAGGCTAGCACTGGAGTAATATGATCAAATTTTTTGGTTCTAGTCAGGATTCTAGCAGCCGTATTTAGCACTAACTGAAGTTTATTTAGTGCTTTATCCGGGTAGCCGGAAAGTAGAGCATTGCAGTAGTCTAACCTGGAAGTGACAAAAGCATGGATTAATTTTTCTGCATCATTTTTGGACAGAAAGTTCCTGATTTTTGCAATGTTACGTAGATGGAAAAAAGCTGTCCTTGAAATGGTCTTGATATGTTCTTCAAAAGAGAGATCAGGGTCCAGAGTAACGCCGAGGTCCTTCACAGTTTTATTTGAGACGACTGTACAACCATTAAGATTAATTGTCAGATTCAACAGAAGATCTCTTTGTTTCTTGGGACCTAGAACAAGCATCTCTGTTTTGTCCGAGTTTAAAAGTAGAAAGTTTGCAGCCATCCACTTCCTTATGTCTGAAACACATTCTTCTAGCAAGGGCAATTTTGGGGCTTCACCATGTTTAATTGAAATGTACAGCTGTGTGTCATCCGCATAGCAGTGAAAGTTAACATTATGTTTTCGAATAACATCCCCAAGAGGTAAAATATATAGTGAAAACAATAGTGGTCCTAAAACGGAACCTTGAGGAACACCGAAATGTACAGTTGATTTGTCAGAGGACAGACCATTCACAGAGACAAACTGATATCTTTCACTTTACCCCTACCTATTTATGCATATCTACCTCAATTACCTCGTGTCCCTGCACATCGACTCTGTACTGGTACACCGTGTATATAGCCAAGTTAGTGCTAGAGGTGTCACTACCGATCCGGGTTCGATCCCGGGCTGTGTCTGGTTTAGGGTAGGGTTTGGCCGGCCGAGATGTCTTTGTCCCATCACGCTCTAGCAACTCCTGTGGCGGGCCGGGCGCATGCACGCTGACACGGTCGCCAGTTGGACAGTGTTTCCTCCGACACATTGGTGCGGCTGTCTTCCAGGTTAAGCGAGCACTGTGTCAAAAAGCAGTGCGGCTTGGTTGGGTTGTGTTTCGGAGGATGCATGGCTCTCGACCTTCGCCTCTCCCGAGTCCGTACGGGAGTTGCAGCGACAAGACTAACTACTGTACCAATAAGATATCACAAAATTGGGGAGAAAAGGAGGTAAAAAGTAGAATTCTTTAAAAAAAATATAAATAATGCATTTCTTTTCCCTATTTGAAAAAAATAAAGATCTCTGTTTGGTGGGAAGGGATTTGAGCTATCTCCATACTGCTTTTCCATTTCTTCATGTTGTTTTGAAAACACGGGATAGGTTAAGGTTTTGGATTGAGTATATACACCCGATATACAAAACTATTTCAGCTACATCCGTTGCTGATAGTTGCAGAAAGTCGAGCACACAGCCATACAATCTCCATAGACAAACATTGGCAGTAGAATGGCCTTACTGAAGAGCTCAGTGACTTTCAACGTGGCACCATCAGAGGATGCCACCTTTCCAACAAGTCAGTTTGTCAAACTGTAAAACCCCTGTCAACTGTTTGGAATGAGATGTTTGATTAGCAGGTGCCCACATACTTTTGGTTATGTAGTGTAGGTTGGTATGACTGGCGAGGGGTAGGTATAGAGTGGGATGTAGTGGAAAGGGGAGGAGAGGATGATTTAGGGATGAAGTGAAAAGGATTAAAGGGGATGGGGGAGGTTAGGTGTAGAGCTAAAGAAGATTGGAGAAGGGTAGATAATGTTCTGGGTGAATGGGGGCTGAGGTAAGGCTAGAGCGGGCTGGAGGGGCCCTGGGGTAAGGCTGGAGGGGCCCTGGGAGTTGACTGAGGTATGGCTGGCGGTAACGGAGTGGCTATTTTAAAGGGATACGGCAATATTTGTTTGTTCTACTTACCCAGAGTCAGATGAACTTGTGGATACCATTTTTATGTCTCTGTGTGCAGTATGAATAGAGTTGGCGTTCATTTCACGAGCCAATGCAAAATAGTGTTAGCGCAATGACTGGAAGTCTACAGGTGTGCGGGCTAGGGCTGGCACTATTACCATCTAACCGTGTAACCGACGGTTATGGATGAACACGGTCTTGAAAATAATATAACCATTAACGTTTTTTTGTGTGTGTGGAATGAACAGCTGACGGAAGACAGGATGGCAGGGCATTCGTTCGGTTGTGTCGGTTTCTCCAGTAACAATGTGAAACAAGCAAGGTGTTGTAGCAAACAAGTCTTTGGTTGTCTAGGCAACGCCCCCTTCCTTGCAGCAGCTCACATATGAATAGAGCTTGGAACCTCTAACCCTGGCAAAAAATGTGTTAAGGCGTCAATGGAACGCAGACATTCCATTGACCAGATTGGCGCACATTCAATAAATATGATCTAACAAAGTGGATATTCCTCAAATCCTTCATGATTTATGTATTGTAACAGGCCCACAATGTGGTTGCTTAGGGCCGATTTGGATATTGTTGTCTGTTTTCAAATCAAATGTTATTTGTCACATGCTCTGAATACAACAGGTGTAGAACAGTGAAATGCTTACTTACAAGCCCTTAACCAACAATGCAGTTTTAAGAAAAGAACTTGTCAAGTAAAAAATAGATGAATAAAAAAAAATGTAATCAGTAAATTTAACAATAGCGTGGCTATATACAGGGGGTACCGGTACAGAGTCAAGGTGTGACACTGGTTAGTTGAGGTGATATGTAGAGGTAAAGTGACTATGCATAGATAATACAGAGTAGCAGCAGTGTAAAAGAGGGGGGGGGGGGGGCGGTCTGGGTAGCCATTTGTTTAGCTGTTCAGGAGTCTTTTATTGCTTGGGGGTAGAAGCTGTTAAGAACTCCTTTGGACCGAGACTTGACGCTCCGGCACCGCTTGCCGTGCGGTAGCAGAGAGAACAGTCTGACTAGGGCGGCTGGGGTCTTTGACCATTTTTAGGGCCTTCCTCTGAGACCGCCTGGTATAGAGGTCCTGGATGGCAGGAAGCTTGGCCCCAATGATGTACTGGGACATACGCATTACCTTGTGCCTTGTGGCCGGAGGCAGAGGCGTTGCCATACCAGGCAATGATGCAACCAGTAAGGATGCTCTCGATGGTGCAACTGTAGAGCCTTTTGAGGGTGTAGAACTTTTTGAGGTTGTTGTCCTACTACCACACAGCCAGGTCTCAGACTATAGGGAGGGGGTCAATCTCATCGTTGTCTGTGATCAGGCCTACCACTGTTGTATTGAGGATCAGTGTGGGGGATGTGTTATCTACCCTTTACCACCTGGGTGGGGGTGGCCCGTCAAGAATTCCAGGATCCATTTGCAGATGGAGGCGTTTAGTCCCAGGGTCCTTAGCTTAGTGATGAGCTTTGAGGGCACTATGGTGCTGAGCTGTAGTCAATCAACAGCATTCTCACATAGGTGTTCCTTTTGTCCAGGTGGGAAAGGACAGTGTGGAGTGCAATATAGATTTCATCATCTGTGGATCTGTTGGGGCAGTATGCAAATTGGAGTGGGTCTAGGATTTCTGGGATAATGGTGTTGTGAGCCATGACATGTAGAAGTTGTTAATTTTAATGTTTAGAAGAAGTGACTGCTAAATGCTAACTCCTGTTCGTATAAGCTGGTTAGCTAGCATACAGACATCTTTGGTGTGAGTCAGTAATTTTTTAAAACTGTAATGCAGTTTATTGGTAACAATGACATGAACATGTGTTGGGGTTGACATCCATACAAGCATTAAACACAGATATTTGCCTCAACATAGTGTGAAATACACTAGCCTAAAGGTAAGCTCATTTTTCTGGGGGTCAATGAGGTGACTCTTGATCTTTCCCCCACAGCCCTTTCCCCCACGCATTTCAATTGCTATTCCATTGTTCTGTTCAAGTTCAATATACCGCTTTTAACACTTCTATATATATATATATATATATATATATATATATATAGTATTCTCATGGCTAATCTTGCAATGGCTGCCTGGTATTGTGATGCAATAATTTCCATGGTCATGTAGAATGTTCATTCAAATAACTGATGTGCCTCATGCAATGGAATGTCATTTTTGTAATGTTGAAATAACAAATGACAGCATGTATTGATGGGTACACTTCCTGCTTTTTATTTCCTGCTTTGCTCCTTGCAATGGTCACAAGTCTAGCCATTATGCCATTCTTGACTTGAATGGGGATGCCCATTCTATTCATTCTATTTCTATGGCAGCACATGCAGTCAGGAGGAGAGGGGAAAATGTGCGTCTTGTATAAAATAAATTAGCCCCTGACCCTAGCCATACCCAGCTGTAGCCTCTTCAGCACCCAGGCAGTGAGATGGAGCTATCGTAAACTCTCCAGTCCTCTGGTGCTTTTATGAGAGACTCCGCCTATTACAGGACTAATCCGCAGCTATCAGCTGGTGTCTCCATGTTCCATGTTATTTATGATGATTGCAGAGTTGGACAGAGCAGCCTGAAATAACAGGGATTTATAAGATCATAAACACTACTGGAAAGACAACTGAGAGCCTCTGCTCTTTCCTCTGGCCTGACCTGTAGAGTGCACACACATAGACATATGAGGGCGCGCACACACTATTTTAGGCTTAGGGGATTAGGTTTACGAGTTAGGTTTGGGGTAAGGGTTTGGTAAATAAGGATTTGGAATAGGAATACATGTATTACTTTCCCAAAAAACCCTGATAATTCACAAAAACAAAGTTGTGTGTGTGGAGGATGTTAGAGGGGAAAAAGTTATGTTACTACCCTGCAACTCTCCAACCACTTTAATCTCTTGAATGGCTGTGACCCTCAATGGTGCCGGAGTGTAGCAGTACATTATTTTTCCCACAGTGGTTTTCTATGCAGAGCCACCTGCAGTAAGCTGATATCGCACACACTCACACTGACCCTGTGGGGGGTTTGGTCAGTCTGTTAACCAGAGCAGCCCCTCCCCTCCCTTCCCCATGTTGCTTCCCCCCTCTGGGCCTGTCTGGGATTCTCATCATCTGCACAACCCTGCACGTACAGTAGAACCATGATCACACACACTCTGAAGAAGGGAGGACCTAAAGATTTGGAGAAGGGAAGAGGGAAAGTGAGTGGGAGGAAGAGAGGGACTCCTGGGGAGATGGAAAGTTGAAGATGAAGCAAGCGAGTTGGAAGTGTAAGAAAGGGATGCAGAGAAGTGAGATGGTTGCACAGGGAAAGTAAAGGATAGAAAAAGCTGACTTCAAGGAGCATCAGTATTGTGTATAGTTGATGACATATTGATGTATTGGTCTATTACACAGGCAGGCAGGATATACGTTTGGTGAAGTGCATATTTCCTTTGTTTTTCCTGTGGGTAGGTTAGGTGACATCAGCGCTCTAGATCTCTCTGATCCACGCTGATCACTGTCTCTCCGTCTGTCTCTCGCTTCCTCACTATCTCTCTCTCTTTTTCTCCTCTCCTCTCTCAGGCTCTCGCTCCCTCTTACATACATACTTTCTCTCTCAATTCAATTAAATAAATGCTTTATTGACATGAATGGGTGTTTGCCACTGTTGCCAAAGCAATGTATATGAAGTATGACACAAATGAACAGTATGCGTGACAAACAATTTTAATATCAACAAAAACAATTATAGTGTACATAAATAATACACAAAAAGGAAAACGGCAACATTTGAGAAATTAAATCTAGAAGGGGTCATGTACATGACATGGTGGGAGCTATTGTCACTTGTCTTATGACAGGCCAGGACACACTGCAGCAAGCTCTACGTTTTTACCTAACAAAATGCTGATTTGTGTTTCTCCTCAACGTATGTTAAAGAGATCCTGAAATTCTTTCTTTAAATTTCAGGAGATAAATACCTCTGAGTCATTGGAGCAGTTTTGTATGAAGTGCTGCTCATTCTCTAGTTCACCCAACCCACAGTGCTTACATAGTCTTTCTTCGCAGACCTTCCATGTTTTTCTGTTTTCTATTTGTTTCTCTCTTGCTCTCTCTCCCCTCTATCTTTCTCTCTGGAACACGGTGTACAGACGGTTTTAGACTATAAAAGACTCAGGATGCCTGATATCAGCTTATTTCTCCCCCCCATTACCACTCCTCTTCCTTCCATCTTTCCATTCCACTTCCCTCCCTCTCTTCCCTTCCCTCTCTCCTGAGGGTGGTTGGACCAGACACTGACCAATTCATTGACCTTATTTGCTTTACTATGAGAGGAGAGCTGTGTCAGTGAGCTCTTGGCCAATTGATATATCGATCAGATCACTTTGTTCTGTCTGGGGGTTATCTATCACACACTCTGACCACATTCTCTTACATACCTTTTATGGGTAGCTGTTGATACATCAGCTGGTGTAGTGCTGCTGGATCATGGGGGAGCAGCGCTCCCTTATTTTTAAATTTAATTAAAATATACACAGAGCTGGTCAGAATTAAATTTCCAAAAATAGTTTGATCAGTTATGTATGATTTATAGTTAATTACCACAAATTACATAACAATTATAGTATGACAAACCATATAAATATTTATAGCAACCTAGAGGTAGGTAAATGGTGGTTTCTTCCATGTCTCCTCTCTGGCGGTGACGAGAATGAAGAGCTGTAGGCTACTTGTGTGCACTGCAGAGGCCGGTCAGAGGCTTGACCACTTTGACCAATCAGAACATTGAAAAATCATCACCAGCAGTTCCTATCCTATTCTTAAAGGGATACCATCCTTATGTCTCAGTTTCCAGTATGAAGGAAGTTAGAGGTAGTTTCACGAGCCAATGCTAACTAGTGTTAGGGCAATGACTGGAAGTGTATTTTATTTAACCTTTATTTAACTGGGCAAGTCAGTTAAGAACAAGTTCTTATTTACAATGATGGCCTACCATAAGGCAAAAAACCTCCTGCGGGAACGGGTTGCTGGGATTAATGGGTATCTACAAACCATAGGCTAATAGTTTAACACCATCTGCTCTAAAACAGTCATTCAAGAAGATCTACGCATATTCCCATGAAACTGATTGTGATCAAATGATTGGCATGCAGATGCCATTTCGCCGGTAAAATGTGAATAATTATCATTCATGGCAGCAATGATGGTCTATTTTGAGACGAGATACAGATACAGTATCTAGAAACGCTTCTTCCACCACTGGCTGGAGTCTGAACTTTCCTCCATTCCAGTAGCCCTCCTACCCCTCTTCTCCTCCAGTGCTCTTGTTTCCCCCAAAGATCACATTGCAGACAGAACAACTAATCTGATGAACATTCCCATTTAGTTCAGCTTCTCTGTAGACATTGTGTTGTGATCTGACCTGTGTGATGTAGGCTGAGTCTGTCTTGAAGGAACATTTATACCTGATGTTAAATAGCTGTTTAGTCTGCAATCACATGTATGAGTGTGTCTGTCTACTCTGTTGGGAAGTCCTGTTTAACCATCTGTGTCAGGTGCCGTTAATCACTTTGTGCTATACAAAATAACAAATTGATTGATTGTGTCTCCAGACAACTTTCTGGGTGGTGAGGGAGATCCTTCATGCTCAGACCCTGAAGATCAGAGCTGAGGTACTCAGTCTGTACATCCGAACTGCCAAGGTAAGGAACACAACACGGTACTCTGTTTATTCTCAACAGATTATTGTTTCATTTCCACATGAGTGGACAATAAACCTATAGTAATGCAAAAGTGTGTGTATACATCTCGAGTGTTTTCTGTTCCCAACAGAAACTGTGTGACATAAACAATCTGCATGCCGTGATGGCTGTGGTGTCGGGCCTACAAAGCGCTCCCATCTATAGACTCTCCAAGACGTGGGCGGTGAGTTACTGTGTGTCCATGCATCTCAGAACAATGGTCTCTCTCTAACCGCACGCTACAAAAAATGTGGTTGAAAATGTGTTTGAGCAGTGTTGTAGAGCAGTGGCAGATGTAAATGGTCTTTATCTCACCAGTCAAAAGTCATTACATGGTCATTACTGGAATATGTAATGGTTTTGTGTATATGAAGCGTCTGTGCAGAAACTTCAGCGAGAACATTGATTTAACATGCACTGTCCCTGTAAAAATAAACTCTCATACGTAAACTCACTCACTCTCCGCACACTGGTCACTCTCTCACTTTATTTCTCTCACACTCTCGCTCACACTCTTTCTCTCTCTCGCTCTCTCACGCACTCTCTCACTTTCTGGCAAGGCTGAAAACCAGACTTTGCTTGCCGGGTAATGCACGGTATTATATTGCACTCTGAAGTGACCGGAAAATTAATAAATTAGAGTGAATGAATTTGAATCACAACGAGGCCATTCCAGGGAAATTATCCCCAGTTCTCCCGCCACAACAATGTTCCTGGCTCCAGGCTGGATATTGTGCTTCTTGCGTCCAGATTTGAGCTCTTTCCCCCCTCTTTTTAGCACTTTCTCACTTGGCTCTTGCTTTCATATGTTCCCAGTTTTATTTAGTCTGTGAATGTTGAATTAATTCTCTGTATGTGTACAATAATTCAACTCCCTCTGTCTCTGTGTAGTTGTTGAGTCGGAAAGACAAAGCAACGTTTGAGAGGTTGGAGTACCTCATGGCCAAAGAAGACAACTACAAGCGTCTGAGAGACTACATACGCAGCCAGAGCATGAACTCCTGCATACCGTACCTGGGTAAGATGCAGACACTTTCCCGTCGCCATTCTCCCTGCCATTTTATGTAGAAGCACTGAGAAGCTCAGACCTTTTAAAAGGACTTTCTACTCTAAAATGAATGAAAATAAAAGTATACTGACGCCATCTAAAATATAATTTCCACCCCTAGAAATGAGCCCAAAAGCGTATTGTTACAATTATTTTAACATATTTAACATGTAGCTTATGCATGGTCCATATTATCAGGTATGCTATTAGCAATCAGCATTATCACCTGTAGCCCAACTGGTGCAGCATAGTGGCTATAAATAAATTGTCTGAAGAATGGGGTTGCCTATCTGCATTTATCCTATTGAGCTAATCATTAGCTAGATACCCACATGTAATCTTTTAACTAGTTACAATTCATCAATATGATGCTATGTCCCAAAAAACTTGCATGAACACAGTGAATAGGGTTACTTGGGGTAAAACGGCCCCTGCCTGTACCTCACACAAACCACTTAATGTTAAAAATAAATAATACTCCCCTAACACTTTCCCTGGTTGCCACCACTATTGCTCAACTAAACATTTCATCTGTCTCATCACAATTTAAGTCACTCCTCAAAAATTATTTTGCGATAGGGTGGCACTTAACCCCACGTTACCCTACAATTTACTCTTACCTATGCACTCACTGCAAATTGCAGAGCTGTAATGTGCTTAACCGTGCCCCGGCAAAAAAGAACTCAGGGTTTAAAATGGTGCAATTTGCGCATATTTTGGAGTTGAGAAATTAAGTATGAATGGAAAGCTGGGTTCCCCACGATTGCGTTAAGAATTGTTGTGCATTGACCTTTTGTGAGAATGCCATGGGGAGAGAGACAATCGGCACTTGAATGCGCCTTGAGAGAAATATTTATCTCGCATAGAACGCACAACAACAAGCCGACTAGGTAAATATATAATGGGGTTCTCTGTTTTTACAATTCATTACTCATTTGCCGAGGAGAAGTAAATGTGAATTTTCTTTCATGTTCCATATTTTTTTGCCGTGGCGCAGCACCACAGCTAAATGACTGCAGCGGAAACCCCATGTGCCGCTCATAGCTGGACAAACACATGAGTCATGGAGAAATCATTAAAAGTCACATGTTATTTATTTTTCCTCTGCTTCATCATTTTATATTTATCTCCCTTTCTTTCTTTCTTTCCTTTTTCTCTTTGAGAGCTGGCAGCACAGACTGTCTTACTGAACACTAACAAGGCCCAGGAATCCCCTATGAACTACAGGGGGAAAACACATCCGTCTTCTCTCGATCTCTCTTTTTCTTTCTCTTGTTTTCTCTTGCTCTCTCGCTCTCTTCCCCTCTCCCTCCCCCTCACTCCCGCTCTCTCACTGTCTCTCTCTCTCTCTCTGTGTGTGTGTGTGTGTTTGTGTGTTTGTTCTGTTTTTCCTTTGAGGACTAGATGGAAGGTTTCTTCTTATTTTATTAGCTCTAGTAAAACTCGTGATTCTCTGTAGTTCCTGTTGTGGTAGATATGAATGGGGAAAGGCAGGAATTGGTGCTCTCTCTTACAATCACTCCACTCTCTGTATACAGTAGAAGCAGCCATACCCTGCATGTGTGTGTGTGTGTGTACACTGAATGGGGAGTGATTGATTGACTTCCCTCTCTGACTGACATCTTAGTGATGACTGCACTGGTGTTTTAACCTGTGTTTCTGCTCTGTTTCCAAACCATGTTGTCCCTCAGTGGAGGGTGTGTTATGTTTTTGTTTTTACCGGAAGTCCTCACAAGGATAGTAAAAGGAGGAACATTTTGACAAGTGGGGACATTTTGCCGGTCCCCACAAGGAAAAGGGCTATTTTAGACTTAGGTTTAGGGTAGGTTAAGGGTTAGGGGAAATAAGATTTTGAATAGGAATCAATTGTTTGCTCCCAACAAGGACAGTAAAACAAACCCGTGTGTGTTGTTCCGTGGAACCCTGCTGCTATTAGAGATAGAGGTTTATTCATCTGAGTGGAACCCTGCTGCTATTAGAGATAGAGGTTTATTCATCTGAGTGGAACCCTGCTGCTATTAGAGATAGAGGTTTATTCATCTGAGTGGAACCCTGCTGCTATTAGAGATAGAGGTTTATTCATCTGAGTGGAACCCTGCTGCTATTAGAGATAGAGGTTTATTCATCTGAGTGGAACCCTGCTGCTATTAGAGATAGAGGTTTATTCATCTGAGTGGAACCCTGCTGCTATTAGAGATAGAGGTTTATTCATCTGAGTGGAACCCTGCTGCTATTAGAGATAGAGGTGTATTCATCTGAGTGGAACCCTGCTGCTATTAGAGATAGAGGTTTATTCATCTGAGTGGAACCCTGCTGCTATTAGAGATAGAGGTTTATTCATCTGAGTGGAACCCTGCTGCTATTAGAGATAGAGGTTTATTCATCTGAGTGGAACCCTGCTGCTATTAGAGATAGAGGTTTATTCATCTGAGTGGAACCCTGCTGCTATTAGAGATAGAGGTTTATTCATCTGAGTGGAACCCTGCTGCTATTAGAGATAGAGGTTTATTCATCTGAGTGGAACCCTGCTGCTATTAGAGATAGAGGTTTATTCATCTGAGTGTGTGCAAACCAGAGATGTATAATACTCATAGTACAAACAGGCAAAAGGCTGCTCTGATTACACGAGATTGCTTATTTGAGGTAGCTACCTTACAACACCCAACAAGCTGTCAAATGCATCCATGGCAGTAGTCATGAGGGTCCTTTGCTCTATGTCAGTCCTTGTACTGGGAAAGGGATTTGGCAAGGACTTCTGAGATGTGACAGTCCGTGATATTAGGAGAGGGAATGGGATATAAGAATTGAGTCGTAGGGTAATCTTTAGTTGAAGTGCTGAATCCAGTGTGGCTCAGTTGGTAGAGCGTGGCGCTTGCAACGCCTGGATAGTGAGTTTGATTCCCGCGGGGAACAAAAAGTATGAAAATGTATGCACTCAGGTGTGAGTCGCTCTGGATAAGAGCATCTGCTTAAATGGCTAAGCAGACTTCTGTACCGGAAGGGGCACACACATACGCTCCCGCGCACACACTGACCTGAGATTCACACTGTGGTCTGAGATTTTGAATGGGAATCAATGGTTTGGTCTCCATTTGGCCTGTTGACATAAGTAGATGAGTTGGTTGAATTCAATATGCTGTGTATGTGTCTAAAGGGACACACATATTCAAACCTAATTGGATTTAACCACACTTTCACCCCTTTACGCGGCAAACCATTACAGAATTGGCTGTTACAGAAGAGTCACCCATGTTCTGAGGCAAATCCCTGGCTGCACAGAATAGTGCCAGGGCCATTGGCGAGGTGTCTGTGTGGTGCAGTAGGGTTGGAGCTGGGCTGTGGAGGAACCAATGTAATGGAAATATGAGGGCAAAGTGTCAGATGAGAGAACTAGGCCAAGTTGCTATCCAACTTTCCAAACCAACTCTCTTCAATTTCCCTCTGTTTCCATGACCTACAGCCACAGTATTGGAGCCAGAGATGCAGAAGTGGTGTGCATGCCTATATATTGTGTGTGTGTGTGCATTCGCTCATCATCCTTGCAGTGCTAGCTGTGTTGTGTTGTGTGTGTGTGAAGACTAATGGCTCCTTAGGGACCTGGGTCAGAGGAGAATCATAACTTTAGGACGTATCTTAGTAAAACTGAAAGCCTAGCATTTTAACACGGAAAGAATGTTCCCGACTGTCTTTTTTCATTCCCTGCTCCCCCCCTTTTTTCTTTTTTGTGTTTTTGCCTTTTTGTCTTCAATCCATTTCTCTGTTGATCACTCTCCTTTTATCTCTCTCGTCTCCCCTCTACTTCAGTATCATCTTTCCCTGTCCTCTCTTTCCTTCTCCACTTTCACCTTTTTGTTGTCCTGACTCCAGTCTCTCTCGCTCTCAACTACAGAAATGTGGTTCTCATTGTTCCTCCTCCCCGTTCCTCCTCTCTCCCCCTCTTCTCCTCCTCTACTCTCCAAGGCTGCATTCTTTCATTATGAACTCCTTCAAAATGAGAGGTTTCATAAGACTTATCATCCTCCATATTTACTACCTCTTTGTTCCTGATAGCTCCTTCATACAGCGGTATAATCAAACGTATAATGTTTACGCCAGCTGTGACAAAGCAGACTTACTAGTTTGACTAACTGTCCTGGAATATGTTACTTTGTTTGTTGGCCATGGGGTGGTTGGGTGAGAAATGGAGAGAGAGATGGTGTGAATGAGAAGTCTTGAGAGCAAAGGGTATTTCAAAACGGTTTTATTTAGTATAGAGCTGCATGGAAACTGATGTCAGAGCAGGGCAACTATTCACCTTCGTCAACTTGACGTTCGTCTCTGTGTGTGTGTGTGGAGAATGACCAATATGGATTGTTTAGGGCCGATACCGATTTTTAGGGAGTCAAGGCTGATATTTTAGGCTGATATCCAATATCATTACATTTTAACATTTGGATGACAAAATTTCCCAGAGACAGCCGTGTATGCATTAATTTAAAAATCAAACAATACGCTTGACATATAGTTTTTACCAATCTAACTACGTAACACAATTACACCATTACAAGTCAGATGGTTCGTTGCAGAAAATGGTGCGTGTTCGAAATGATAACCAGCTAAATGACAACTAGCTAGTTACATTGGCTATTAGCTCCTATTTGTTATCTTAGCTACATTTTTATCTAGCTAGCTGGCTAACACCACAGATGAAATGTTTAGTTGTGATCTTTGATAGCAGGTCACATAGCTGGCTTGCTTATTGCATGCATGTCCGGGCACATTGACACAAGCCTAATTATTAGTGAATTAACTCAACTAATATTTGCCACGGGAGTTAATTCATCCATTGTGTCAGTTAATCCATTTCTTAATACTACACATTTCTGTTGGAGAATGAGCTAGCTTGCTGCTTACTGCTGCTGATTTTCCCAGCTAGACATTCCTTGGCATTGTGCAGTGCTCGTGGCTGAGGCGTTGACTGGTGGCTGGCATAGCAGCAGCTTTGCTATGTAGAGAGGGACTATCTGCAAAGTCGTTAGAGAAGGGCCAATAGCCGATTAAACTAGAAACAGCCAATATCGGCCCAATATATCGGCTCAGCTGATTATCGGTTGTTCTCTAGTGTGTGTGTGTGTGTGTGTGTGTGTGACCCTTAACAGGAATAAACAGAATGGCCATACTGGGGCTAAATAGAGCAGGGAGTGACTATAACTATACTCATTATAAATATGTTGATAAATAACAGAAGTGAGAGATGGCAGGGAGACCATGGAGGAAACATTTGGCTTGAGCAGATTCATACGTCTTAAATTAACTCTCACAAATAAAGCCCAATATATTTACATGCCAAAGCGAGTTAGGCCATTCCCACGTCACAAAGCACATTGTTGGAGTCCATTTCCGCTCAGTGCTTGTGGGAACCCCGAAACAACAAGCCCAAACAAAACAACAGAGTAATATGTACATGAAGACCATACCAAGTCCTGTATGCCTGGGGGGAGGTGCGTGCCTCTCAACCCCTTTTGACTGTGGTACATTCTCATTTTGATTTTAACCGATGACATAAGGAACTTGCAATTAAATCCTTATTACGCTGTGAAGAAAGGCACTCACTTAGCAACAAACCCGCTGGAGACAAGCAAAACAGAACAACAAAATGAACAATATTTTTTTCCAGTAGCATTTAGGCTGTAAGTCATCTCAAATTCCTAAAGTAATCACCTTCATAGTGTATTGAACTGTGACATGGTGAAGTAGCATACTGTATATATAGACTGTTGTAGAAGGCAGTGGCAGATAGCTCTGTGTTCGAGTCCATACTCTGGCTGTCCACTGCTATCTGTCACAGCACTATCTGGCTATGTTAGAGAGGACTCAATAGGAGCACAGCTGAAACATAGGAGAAAGCTGTGTCTTCTATCCAGAGACGGTCAAACATAACCAGGGTTTCCATTTTGGGCATTGACTGTTGAAATCCAATCTTCTTCTCCACTTGAGAATGGAAGGATGGAATGGAGTGTGGAGATGAAGGGTAGCTTGGTAGAGAAGCTGAGAGGGGTCAGGAGTGGGAGGGGTAGGGTAGGGGTCATGATGGGTCAAAGGTCATGGTGTAGGTAGGGAGATGGAGCCTGTTCCAGGCTCAATCGATAGGTCGGATCATCATGCGGACAGACTTGAGGGAGTAGAACCCTCCTCCGTACTCGGCCCAGAAGATTCCATCCTGGAACTTACTGCGGTAAACCCCTCCACTGTACCATACTCCGTTCAGGTTGGTCTGGCCACAGGCGTTGTACCACCAGCCACCCTTATGGAAGTGAGCACAGTTACCTAGGGAGAGGAGAGGAGGGGGCTTAGTGGTACAGCATATTCTAGTGCTTGATGTCACTTGAGCAGGGATGTTAGAGAAATGGACCACAGTACAAAGAAGCTTGTGAAACGGTATGATTGGGAAACTAGTATTGTAGCATAGTAGTGTGTCAACGTACAAGTACAGCAGTGTACTTGTATTCTAGCATACATCCCTATTTTGGCACACTGTCTTGTTTTACCTGAGAAAGCGTCCTTGTCCCTGTCCAGCGTGGTGAACATTTTCCCATTGTGGCTGCTGAGGGAGTCTCCAGCGTTTCCCTGGTAGGTGCCCAGTCTCAGGCGGTACCCCTCACTCTCAGGCTCCAGGTGGAAGCTGCTGTACTCGGCATACACCTTCTTTCCCACCCAGTCCTCCAGCTCTACCAGCAGCCTGTAGTCCCCCTGCTTCCCTAGGTTATAGATGTTCTCCAGACCCAGCCAGTACTCACTGTCAATGTTCCCAAAGCCTTTCTGTAGGGGGGCACACACACACACACACACACAGCAGGTTATAATATAGATAATTTCTAGTCTCCAAGGGTTTCTAATGAACGGTTACAGGACAGTAAGTTGTGTGGTGGTTGTGTAGTGTCCCAGCTAAAGCTTTTGGAATGCTGCTTTCACCCACTAACTAGCCTAACAAACCACACCGTTTCTAGTCAGCAGCAAAAGGAACCACACCTGTGTCTGTAGACAGTCTAAATAGTCCCGCTCAGAGGACAAAGAGAGGGTAAATCACAGAGGGTAGACTTCAGTAATATGATTACACGCTGCATCATTGTGTTAAAGGAAACCAGACCTTAAGAATCAATGGAACAGAATTGAATCAGTTCCCTGTTGGAGACGATAATGTGTCAAAGTTCTGCCTTCCCAGTCAAGGTGAATTACTGGCTGTGGCAGGGGAGAAAGTCTATGGGGGCTACACACACACACACACACACACACACACACACACACACACACACACACACACACACACACACACACTGTCTCACACACACACACACATTGCTGGGTGTTTTGGGTCCAGATGAGATCTGTGATGATGACTAGAGGAAAGTGGGGGGGTGGAGGAAGAGAGAGGAGGGAAGGAGTCTGATTTCCTCACCTGCCCATGGGGGTATAATAGGTGTGTGTGTGCGCACATGCGTGGCTCTGTGCCAGGTCTTTCTCCAGAGTGATGGGGTGTGTTAGCAGCCCCAGAATGTGGTGGGGAGTGGGCTTGGTTATGTAGGAGGGGAGATAAGGGGAACATCAGCCCCTCCCTCCATGTCCCTACAGGGGTCATATCTGGGTGGCTTCTGGTTGGAGGTCAGAGAAAGAGGGCTGGACTTAGCCCCAATGGCTCTGTGCTTTAACAATATATATACTTATCCAGATGTTAATGATAGATGTCAGTGTGCGTTATTGTCTGCACTATAGTACCTTGTAGTTCTCCCAGTTCCTGAAGAAGTTGACCGATCCATCCTTCCTCCTCTGTAGCACAGTCCAGCCTCCGTTGTCTAGGCCGTGTTCACACCAGGCCTGGATCAGCCGGTCACTGCCCTCGGACTTAAGCAGGTACATCCCACTGGTGCTGTGGCCCGCCTGGCGTACCTGGTAGCAATCCTTAAACGGACCTGGAAGAGGGGGAGGGAGAAATGGGTCAGTGGCTGCGTCCAATATGGCACCCTAATCCCTATATAATGCACTTGTTTTGACCAGAGCCCAAAGCCAGTGTGTCTCCTCTGTTAGTACTTCTATTATGTAACATCCTCTTCTCTAATCTCCATACTATATCTTGCCTCAGGTGAACAAGATGTCTTCTTTCATCACACACACGCTAAATAGATTATGTACCCCCGCTGGGCAGACAGAGAAAGGAAGGCATCGCTTGCCAAGACCTCCTAGCTTAGGGGGATGGCTAGGAGTAGTTACGATGCTGTAGCAGTCCGTGAGCCCCTTTCCTGCCCAGACCACCATACAGCCTTATGTAGCCAGCCAGCCAGCATTAGCTCAGTACCTAGATTCCCAGCTGTATCTAAACCCTGCTTATTTCCTGCTCCTGTGTGAATGATATGTATTGAGCAGCCATGAAGACAGTCTTTTGTGAGGGGGACCTCTGGGGCCAGAGGCACACAGAAGATAGTTTTCTCAGCTGTGTGTGTGTACAGGGAGGACAGAGCCACTGTAGTGCTTTATAAACATACCTAAAACCTCACAGAACCGGGATATATTATTCCAGTAACCATACGTCTTCATCTAGACCACTTCTGTCTTATGAGGCTTTCTGTCTATAGCGCTCTTGGACTCTTTTTCATTCTCTCTCCAAGTAAAAAACAGGGGAATATCTCATGTGACCCTAGTGATTTGAGCAGGGATTGGCCCATCCACAGTGTGGTGTTGGTCTGTGTATTGAGGTGAACTGGCCATGTGTATTTTGAGAGCTAAGCCATCAACAGAAGAGAATTCAGGCTGGCTCCACTCATCCTCAGAGATTCATGATAGATGATCGTGTTGCTTTTCCTCACAGAGCAGGAACAATTAATCGCCTTCTCTCTCTTGTTGCTTTTGGGACCAAATAAACTGTCCAGAATGAACAGAGATGAGTAGATTTATTTGGGCTACGTTTCAGAGTGGAGGAGCTCTGATATGATGTGTATGATTTAGTTGTCTGTCTCTCTTTCAGTGGGCCATCCGGGGAGGGCCCGTGTGGCTCAGTTGATAGAGCATGGCGCTAGCAACGCCAGGGTTGTGGGTTCGATTCACACCGAGGACCAGTACGAAAAATTTACGTACTCACTTATTGTAAGTCGCTCTGGATAAGTGTCTGCTATATGACTACAATGTAAATGTAAAATTTACTCAGTGAATTTCATAAAGTAAACCTTTTTAGATTAAACAATATTACATATATTTACGTCACTAAATAACTGATTAAAACGCACTGTTTTGCAATGAAGGTCTACAGTAGCATCAACAGAATTCTGTAGGGTAGCACCATGTAGCCAGAGGACAGCTAGCTTCCGTCCTCCACTGGATACATTGACTTCAATACAAAACCTAAGAGGCTCATGGTTCTCACCCCCTTCCATAGACTTACATGTTGTCCATCCAATCAAAGTATCAGAGAATGAATCTCATACTGAAAGCATAAGCTACAGCTAGTTAGTACTGCAGTGCATCAAATGTGGTGAGTAGTTGATTCGAAGCGAGGGAGAGATAATAGTTGATCAGTTTTGAACAAATTAATTTCTTAAATGAAAGAAGCAGCTGTTTTATTTTGTTTATTTCTCTTAGTTTACCTTTCACTTAGTTATCTACCTAATGCAGCTTATTGAGCCTACTCAAAAACCTGTTGGATAGCCAACACTACAACTCTTCCAACTGAAGTTAAGCTTTCAGTTGTATGAATTTATTGCAGCCGGGGCCCACCGGTGTAACTGCTAAACTGCTTGCTGTACACTGTATTGTGTGATTGTACACAATATAGTGTCCACATGGATTTGTACACATAGATTTGATTGTGGGTTTACTAACGTGTTAGTCAACATGGCTACTAGAACTATGACGTTAGCTAATATGGTGACGGCAATGTAGGCTGTGTAGCGGTTTTTCCAAGCAAATGGAAAAGGTTAGCGGAGAGGTCGTCACTGGTCCAAGAAGTTGGAGAAGCTAGCTAGCTAGGTTAATTGAGGCCGCAGTGCATGCGCTTCCTTATTCTTATAATAACAACATATCCATTCAGAATATTAAGGAGCAGCCTAGCTGTTGGTCATTGTAGCCTATCCTTCTCCTTAAATGTTTATTTCTATCTTCCATTAACATTAGAACCTCCTGGCCGTTCAGCTTGTAAGTACCAGCTAGAGAGTGTTGCCGGGTGTTCCATTTAGTATACACATCAGATGCATATCAACCCGCAAGGTTTGCAAACTAAAACACTAAGTCTTGATAAATAGGGCATAAACAGTTGTAACGCACGAATTGCATGAAGAAATATATCCATGTAAAAATATAACAATAGTTATTTGTTTTAGATCAGTTTTTGTATAATTCTACAAAGTCCTTGTGAAAAAATTAGGCCTAAATCCAAATTTCGACACTTCCAGCCAATGACGCATGAACATTCTAACAGTGTAATAAATACATTTCATATATGCTATTGGAAGAATAATAATTTGTTTGTGTTGATAAAGGTCTTAGGTGACATTAGAAACCTAAAAAAAAACGATTATTTCAAACAACATAATAGCATTTTCAATAGTTTGCAGTGGTGTAAAGTACTGAAGTAAAAATACTTTAAAGTACTACTTAAGTAGTTTTTTGGGTTATCTGTACTTTACTATTTATATTTTTGACAACTTTTACTTTCACTCATCACTGTTAATGTAATGTAATTCTATAGCCTAACTCTTGTGTGAAATTAGTGTAATAACTATCTATGCATTGCCACTTTAATAACTCTACCTACATGTACATAATTACCGGTGCCACTGCACATTGACTCTGTACCAGTACCCCCTGTATATAGCCCCGCTATTGTTATTTAATGTGTTGGCTAATTATTTGTTATGCTTATCTCTTTTTTTAAATTTAGGTATTTTCTTAAAACTACATTGTTAGTTAAGGGCTTGTAAGTAAGCATTTCACTATAACAACACCTGTTGTATTCAACGCATGTGACAAATAACATTTGATTTGGAAAGAAATGTGTTTGTGTGCATTTTGTTTCAATAGGCCAGCTGTGCAGGCTGACTGGCGTTGTTTGTTTCTCCTTGCTCATCAACTTTGATATTGTCACGGCTACAGTACGTAGCATGTTTTCGTTTCCCTTACAATAAATTTGATTAGTAATGGCGTTATAGTAAATAAAGTAGACCGGTGTCAACCCGCAAGGTGCAATGTCAAATCTTTTACATGAGCGCCAACGATAATAAATCGGCATAACCAAACTCTTCATTACACTATTTTTTTTCTAAATTAAATCAACCTCTTCACCCTCCTTATCATTCAGTTAGGCCTAATGTCATTTTTATTGTGAAGAAACGGTCACAATTGTCATCCATTTGTCATTCAGTGAGGAAAGAGAGACTCATTAGCGCCTGTCCTTGGTACCAACGTCCTACGGTGCCACCAACGTCCTACGGTGCCACCAACGTCCTACGGTGCCACCAACGTCCTACGGTGCCACCAACGTCCTACAGTCTTGGTGGGTCAAGGAATAGATATAAAAAAACAGGATTTTAAGACTGTTTGATTTCAAGATTTTGACAAATGTAATCATAGAGCCTGTTGCCGTTTTAATGAGGACAACAAGCTACGCTCTCGTGGAAAGCAAAAGCAGCAGCATAAATTATAATGTCTCTCTCGCTCTCTATTGCAGCAGTCGTGTTCAGATCTGTACAGGCCCTTCCAAACAAGTCAGTTAAAATTACATACCCGAGACCATCATATCAGATCTGACCCAGACCCTTAACATTATTTAGAATTCTGGATCCGGATCCGCTCTGGTCCCAGATTGGGTTTTGGATATTCGGGTAAAGATGGATCCGTGAAGAGTGTGTGTGTGTGTGTGTGTGTAATCAGGGGTGTATTAATTCTGCCGATTGTGTTGCAAAGCAATTTCTTAAGCAAACGCAACGGGGATGGACCTACCTGAATTGTAATGGAAACTCCAATAGCAACTGTTTGGCCTAATGATTACACCCCAGATCTACTGGATTCAGGCAAGAGTGTGTGTGCAAGGCAGTATTAAATGTCGCGTTGTCACCTTGATTACTCTAATTTGTGTCACTCCTGACCTATGCACCTACATTATAAACTTTAATTTGTAGGCTAGGTTGTAGCAACCTCATGATGGGTGTAGGGCGCATTCGAGTATCATGTAGTACTCGAATTTGTAGCTCTTGCGTTAGCTCCTATAACTGATGCCTAAACTCTGTCGTGGTCAGAAGTTGTGCGCTGTGGACGACCCCCACGTATCCAAGTGGAAATGTCAGTCATGTGAAGTTAGTTTGTGCTGCTGTAACATACAGCTATAGAGCACATCACCACTGTGGAGAGGCAGCTGTATGCACAATCAGAAATCTTCAACACTCGCTGTCCCTCTATTCCTCTGAAAGTGGGGCCCTAGTCATCACAACCCCTCCATCCTCTCTCCCCTTGTACTTCCCTCCGTCCCGCTCCCTCGTTCCCTACCAACCGGCCTTTCTCTCAATAGACTCTTTCTAAATGTAGCCCCTTCCCCCTTTCCTCTTCAGTCCTTTCGACTGCCAATAGTCCCACTATTGTTACTGCAGGAAACGGCTGCTCTGCCTGAAGGAGCTGGAGGCTCACTGGTCTGACACTGACATCACACACTGACATCACACACTCCACTTAGACTTCTCTGGAGGCTCTTTAAGCTGGGCACAGGGCCAGTAGTTACAACACTCACTATATTGGATGAGTGTATATATAGACACTTAGTTCAACTCAGATCACACATGCAGACAGACAGATGGCAGGCGGCACTATTTGACAGAGATGTCTGATTTCACGTCAGGGAGAAGTCTGCTGTGAACAATGACCACTTCTATCATGGTTTAAGTGCTTGCTAGCTTTTGCTGTTATAACATTTGACTACTGAAAGGCTGTAGACCAGTTTTGTTGTCTATTACAGTGAGGTTGTTTCCTGTGATGGCTAATGGTAGGAAAACTGTAACAGATTAACCAGAGACGAGGTTAAAATGTCTGTCAAACATTGACCCCTAGATCTGTTTATTGTATTGAACCTATTGACCTGGTACAGTACATACAGAGTTATGGCCCTACAGTGCACCCAGCTGAAGGGTTTAAGTAATGCAGACCCCAGCTGGCCCACAGCAGACCTGAGAGGGGCCGATACAGGAAGGTAGTGGCAGTTTGATCTGAAGATTACGGTCTCAGGCTTTCCTCTCCAATCCACTTTACCCAAAAACAGACCAGAGATTATTTTGTCCTCAGTAATCAGTCTGTCAGTTTCACATCCTTCCTACCCCAGGCCATATATGAAAGCCCTTGCTCATTCTTCTAGTGCAGGGGTACTCAACTACTATTTGAGAAGGTCTGGTCACACAATTTTCCTAGATGGCAAAGGACCGGATGGATATTGTCATTTATCAGCATAGTAACAAACCCCCACCTTGCAACCCATGTAACCTCAAGCTGATCAAACTGTTCACACCCCTGTTGTTGGCGGGGAGAACATTTGGCAATTTTTTTTAAAGCTTCTTTCCTGAAATTCTACACATTTTGCCATGGGGCAGAGAGAAATTACAGTTTGAAGCTAATTTCCTGCAATTTACACATTTTGTGTGTTCATATGATGCCGGGGTGACTCAACAAAATCAATGGGGGCCCCCTGTGGGTGAGTCCCCTGGGCACGTAATCTGGCCATGATCACTACAAGATTTAGACCGCTAAATAGCTGGTTAGACTAAGTTACCTAACATGACCAGCAGTTGATCAACTGGACATTTCTGACAGGTTAAAATTAGCTCTAATGTCTGTAAGTGAATGACATAACGAGGAAAACTGCCTGTACACTACCAAATTTCGTAATTGCACCTTGCACATTCTACTATTACCACTCTCAACTGCAGAATGTTTAAAGTCTGACTGAGTTCCTGAAGTGTTTGTGTGTGCTGCATTCGGGAAGTATTCCGACCCCTAAAATGGATTTTTTTTAAAATTCCCTCATCAATCTACACACTATACCCCATAATGACAAAGCAAAAACGGGTTTGCCCAGTTAAATTATTTTTAGTATTATTTATTTTTTATGGCAGCTTCATACTGTGGGGATGTTTTTCAGCGACAGGGACTGGGAGACTAGTCATGATTGAGGGAAAGATGAACGGAGCAAAGCACGGAGAGACATCTTTGATGAAAACCTTCTCCAGACAGCTCAGGACCTCAGACTGTGGCGAAGGTTCACCGTCCAAAAGAACAACGACCCAGCCAAGACGATGCAGGAGTGGCTTTGGGACAAGTCTCTGAATGTCCTCAAGTGGCCCAGGCAGAGCCCGAAATTGAACCCGATCAAACATCTCTGCAAAGACCTGAAAAAAGAGCTGTGCAGCGACCCCATCCAACCTGACAGCGCTTGAGAGGATCTGCAGAAGAATGTGAGAAACTCCACAAATACAGGTGTGCCAAGCTTGTAGCGTCATACCCAAGAAGACTTGCGGCTGTAATCGCTGCGGCTGTAATTTTATTTTTTATACACTTGCAAAAACTTCTAATAACCTGTTTGTGCTCTTTGTCCTTAAGCCATTTTTGCCACAACTTTGGAAGTATGCTTGGGGTCATTGTCCATTTGGAAGACCCATTTGCGACCAAGCCATAACTTCCTGACTGATGTCTTGAGATGTTGCTTCAATATATCCACATAATTTTATTTTCCTCATGATGCCATCTATTTTGTGAAGTGCACCAGTCCCTCCTGCAGCAAAGCACCCCCACAACATGATGCTGCCACCCCTGTGCTTCACAGTTGGGATGGTGTTCTTCAGCTGGCAAGCCTCCCCCTTTTTCCTCCAAACATAACAATGGTCATTATGGCCAAACAGTTTTATTTTTGTTTCATCAGACCAGAGGACATTTCTCCAAAAAGCATGATCTTTGTCCCCATGTGCAGTTGCAAACTGTATTCTGGGGGTTTTGGAGCAGTGGCTTCTTCCTTGCTGAGCGGCCTTTCAGGTTATGTCGATATTGGACTCGTTTTACTGTGGATATACATACTTTTGTTACTGTTTCCTCCAGCATCTTCACAAGGTCCTTTGCTGTTGTTCTGGGATTGATTTGCACTTTTCGCAACAAAGTATGTTCATCTCTAGGAGACAGAACGCATCTCCTTCCTGAGCTGTATGATGGTTACGTGGTCCCATGGTGTTTATACTTGCGTTTGGAGATTGCTCCCAAGGATGAACCAGACTTGTGGAGGTCTACAAAACATTTTTTCTGAGGTCTTGGTTTATTTATTTTGATTTTCCCATGATGTCAAGAAAAGAGGCACTGAGTTTGAAGGTAGGCCTTGAAATACGTCCACAGGTCTGTCTGTAAACAATAGTTGGGAAAATTACTTGTCATGCACGAATGTTAATGACTCCAACCTAAGTATATGTAAACTTCCGACTAACTGTATATCGCAGAATTTTATTTGGTTTTGTCTAACAATTCACACAGGTGATCTCAGGGCCGTTGCATCATGGTTTAAGGCTGTAACGTAAACAAAATGTGAAAAAGTCAAGGTCTGAATACTTTCCAAATGCTGTTAAAATCAAACTTTTTTAAAGTCACCATTGGCCTCATGGAGAAATCTGTGTTTTGAAATTCATTGCTCGACTGAGGGACCTTGCAGATAATTGTATGTGTTGGGTACAGAGATGAGGTAGTCATTCAAAAATCATGCTAAACACTTTTTGCACACAGTCATGTTTGCTCCTGAACTTATTTAGGCTTGCCATAACAAAGAAGTTGAATACTTATTTACTCAATACATTGTTTTCCATTTTTTTATTCATTTGTAAAAATGGCTAGAAACATTAATCCGCTTTGATATTATCGGGTTTTGTGTGTAGGCCAGTGACACAAAATCTAGATTTAAATTCAGGTTGTAACACCACCAAATGTGCAAAAAGTCAAGGGATGTGATTTCTTTCTGAAAGCACTGTATATATTTATTTTAAGCCGGGACCAGCGGTCCGTATTGACCCCGTTCTGGTTCTGGACCGTGGTCTGCATGTTCAGTATGGCTGTTCTAGTGAGTGTTACAGTAAGTTCATTGTCAGCCATCTGTTTGTTTAAGCCCCCTCTGCGGTCTTCAAACCAAATCTCCAGTCATAATAAAATGCTCCTGCCCAATCTTTCAAAGAGGGATTTCCAAGAAGCATTATGACCCTGCAAATTGGTTTCATGCTGAAAATGATCTCACTCACATGGGAGATGTTGTGATTTTTGTGGGGGCTAGTCAGGAGAGCAAGTTGAGTCAGATGAGGAGAGCATCTCTTAGCTTCCTGCACTCTCTAATTTACTGCTTCTGTCTGACTGTAATCTGGGCCTGGCCCACCAGATGGGTTTGATTTGAGTATATTGTGTGTGTGTGTGTGTGTGTGTGTGTGTGTGTGTGTGTGTGTATAGGCCTATTTGCTTGCACATACATTTTTTTAATTTCCCTGCAGCTATATTTATCGGGGGCTACATCCAGGTTTTTATCATTTTTTCCCCTCTGTGTGTGTTTGCTGTGGGTGTCTGGTGAGTGTCTGGTCAGTGATTAACTGCAGGTAGAGCTCTCTATCCCCACCTGTTCTCAGAAAAGGCTTACTTGAGCTGGCCCATATGCTGAAAAATGCCTACATCATCCACCCAGAGTTAGATCATATACCCAGGTTGTAGCCTGGCACCCAGCAGCCAGCTGTGTGAATGTGTTTGTGACTTTGCGTGCCTCTGTACCTGCTCAGTGATGGACTGCAGGTAGAGCTGTATTTATCGCAGTTTGTATATCTGGCCAGCATTTGAGCCAACACTGAGCTTAGTTCGGCCATACGCCCAGAAAGCCAATGTTACGCCCAGAACTCAACCCATACTGTTAGGGCTCAGTTTAATTCTCCAGAACCCACTCCATATGCTCAGACACGCATGCAAGCAGTAGGTTATAGCCAGTCCAGCTGTCCCAGAGGCACTGAGAGGAATGTGTGATCTCACTGCTTAAGTCTTTCCTGCCAGGTATGAACCCACTATACCACAGCCAGCCCATTAGCCAGACCGTTTACTCATTCGCCAGGCATTTAGGGAATTAGATGCACCATTGGCCACCGCATTGCTAATTTTGCGTTTTTCTGATCATTCAAGATGTGAAATGTCTGCCCGGCCTACTGTGAGTTTAGCTTCTGCCTAATTCAGAAATTACAGTACCAGCACTGCTTCCAACCAACTCCACATGCTGTGATAATTGGACACAATTATTGTGTTTTTCTCATTTAATGTTAACCACCCCTCCCGGCGCTACTTGGTACATACCGTCTGAGGTGAGCGTGCCCTGCGGTGGCGGCGGATTGAGTGCAAATGGGGAGGCAGTGGGGGAGTCCATGCGTGACCCCCGTGGGAAGGCTCGGTTGGTATGGTCCCTCTGTATCTCGTTGGTAAAGCGGCTGTTGACAGGGATACTCTCTGGCACCACCTGGACCAGCGGGGGGACCACAGGTAGTTCACTATGCCCCAGGGTCCGCAGACACTGCTCCTCCAACGCAGCGATCAGCACCGACTGGTTGTTCACCAACCCTGCCATCAATGCGAAACGCCCCTCCAGCTCCTGGTGGCAGAAAGAGAAGGTAACAAAAGGCCACAAATCACTTAATTTAGTTATAGAATATCTAAATATCCTCAAACTATATCAAATTATTGTTTGCTGGTCTTTTTAAAGCTTCTGTATTATGGCACTATTGATTTGCTTCTAACACGCTTCGTTTGATTTGATTTATACATGAAAGTAGCGTTAAGCACATTGCTTTCTAGTTCCACCTTGATGTTCTAACCTTGTAGCGTGAAGCCAGTCTCAGCATTTCTGAGGTGACGTTGAGAACCCGGGTCTCCAGCTGGGCCAGCTCCAGGGAGTTGTCCCTCTTCCTGATGATCTCGTGCAGCAGCTGCATGTAAAGCTGGGTCACCCTGGAGTTCATGTTCCTGCTCTCTTTCCTCAGCAGCTTCATCTCGTTCACCATGTTGCCGTCCACGTCCACCACCAGCTGCATGGTCTCAATCTCCCGTCTTTGCTTGGACAGCACCTCTCTCACGTCAGCTATGTCGATCCGCGTCACACGCTCTTTGTCCGGCTCTGGGCCCGTGGCGCTGGCACAGACGGGGCCTGATGATGGACGTTAGAATCATTCAAAGTCATGAAACAAGACCGGACCAAAGAATAAATGACCGTCTTCACAGAAGACAAAACACTGACCTGTGATCTTCTGCTCGGGAATGAGGAAGGTGTAGGAGCACTTCTTGACATCATCAGCAGGAGCTCGTTTGGCCCTGAGCATGGGATGGTCCCTGGGCTGGTTCCTGGTCTCTCTGGCCTGTCTGGAACCGCTGCACTGGCTCAGCCCCCAGAGAGAGAGGCAGAGCAGGCCACACAGGCTCCACGACACCCCCCGTCTCACCCCAACCACACCCTGCATGGTCTTCTTCTACTGGCTAGCTGGATGCCTCTTGGACTTCCTCTATGCTTCCCTGCAATGGATGAAGAAACAGGAGTTAGTGTGAAGAGAGTTAACTTTTCCAAACAATGAAAAATACAATTGTTGACGACAATATACCAGGTGTGCTAGTCCTGTATATTATATCCCTAAAAAGGAAAATAGTTTTGCGGCAGATTCATAACAACTAAGCAAGACGTGTTTTCTAATACCCAGAGGCGCAACATTGCAAGACTTCCGGGAACATTTTCGAAACAGACCAAGCAGACCAGGCCAGAGTTTGGTGTTTGAGAAGTGAGACATTCTTCCTTTCTTGTTCATTTTCTCAATCTAAAGGCACAACCTTGATTCTAATAAGTAGTTGAAAATGTTATTACCCCAACCTGAAGAAAGTGAGAAACTAACAAGTTTTAATTTTCATCCAAAAACAACTTCTATCGAAGGAGTGGCTTTGATTTGACGGCCTGCACATGCGCAGTTCGACACGAGACGACTGTTAGACCTGATGATGTGTTTCTGCGCACGAGCTTAGCTAGCCAACGTCGCCATAACATCGCCTACAAATGTGATCAGCAATTTCTATTGGAGTGGCAGTTTCTGCTTATCTTCATACTTTACGGTCTTTGGTTGCAGTATGTTGCCAGCGTTGAACAATTAAATAGCATGTTTACAGCTAATAATTACTAGCAAACGGTCTTTGTCAGAAGTAGTAGTCAAGCTCACTAATAATGGACATTTTACAGTAGCCAGTTTACAACTCGAACACCAGGGGAGTTTCCCTCTTGGCGAGGGGTTCTGTTCTCTGTCAGAGCCGCCATAGCCTATGCAATCTCCAGGAAGCGCTAACATCCGGGTTTCAGGGATACAGTATTTTCAACCTAACTTCCGTTTCCCCTGTTAAACAGAAGTGGGAACTTCACTCAGGCGTCTTTCTCCACCTGCTACGTTATTTTAGAGCTTCGATTGAAACCACCATTTCACTCCTGTTCTATTGGTTTTCATATCAACTTTATTTTGTTGAGCCAAAGGCACAATGTTAGTCACATTAGCAACCCATCCTAGTTGTTGCATCTTTACTCACCTAATGCAGATGGGTCCTTTCTGGTCATGTTGTCCGTCGCCACATTTTTACTAACGGAAACCCGGACACACTCACGCACGCAGGTATGCTAAGTAGAAAATGTTATTTACCTCTCAAGGTGTCTGTTACTCCCTCTGCCAGGGCTCTAAATGAACATTTTTCATTGATAGCACTTAGTTAGGAGTACCACATGAAATTTAGGCGCAAAAATAATAATGTAATTGATTGAGATACAGCCTATATTGGGCCTAAATTAATTTTAGCTACCTTTTGAAGCACCTGTTGTGCCCTAGAAACTAATATCTAATGCTGTAAATACATTAGTTTATTATAAAGGCAAAAATGTTGATACGAATACCTGTCATTGAAATTACAAAGTCATTTGTGGAATTAACAAATCTGCACTCGGTTCTCTAGGGTGCTCGGAAACAAAGGTACAGCGACGCCTTATCATTACAACAATTACTTTTTCATTGTAGCACAGTGCTCCCAAATAAAATTTGAACAGCAAAATATTTACTTGCATATACGCTACCACGTTGGTCACACTTTAGAGCCCTGCTCTCCGCCCACCACCACTCCCCCCTTTTGCCCCAGTGCCCTGGCCCTGCTCTGATTCCTGTAACCTCTCTCTGACCCCTACTGTTGTTTGTCCCTCTGCAGGTGCCTGCCATGTCTGCTTCTCATCACCACCTCTATCTCTCTCTCTCACACACACACACACACACACACACACACACACACACACAAACTACCTAAATGCTGCTCCACTTTACACCCTGAGTTTTCACTACCTAAAACCCCCACCCTTAAACTGACGCCCTGTGTGGCTCCTGTAATGCCGTTGTTGCTCCTCAGGACTAGAGTCAACTCTGTCAGTTCGATTAGTAGTGTGGATACTGTGTGCCAGAGTGTGTTTGTGTGTGTGTGTGTGTGCTAGCCGAGCCAATACGCTGTGAAAAGTGTGTGTAGTCCATTCTTCATTTCTCTGGCTGTGTGTTAATTTGACAGCAGACACCCCTGACAACGTAACCAGGTCCTCTATCCTCACTGACCTGTTAATGGCTTTAACAGCTCCTTCGAGCTCTGTCTCCACACACAGACACACTGCTCTCCTGAAGGCAGTTACTATTCCAGCTCCTTCATGTCCATACTGCTCCATTATCAGGCTCCCTTTGAGACAGACAAACCAATCCACACTGAACAGCACACATACCTACCACTGTCATTACATTATTTATTTCTCTGACTCTCTCCCCCTCTTTCTTTCTATGTATGTACACCACAGAAGTAGAGCATTCTCACCAGACCTGTCAGTGGCCTGTACTCTGTGTCGGTACACTGTGTCTTAACGCCTAGTGAAGGCCTACAGGGAGAGCACGTCTGTAGCGGGGGGCAGAATGTAGATTGAACCAGCTCTCTACTGTGTCAGTCAGTCTCAGATTAGGTCCCAAATGGCAACCTATTCCCTATTTAGTGCACACATTTTGACCAGGGCGCATAGTGCTCTAGGGTGACCATTTGGGACACAGCCAGAGACTGGTGGAGGTTGGAGAGGTTAGTGTAGAGAGAAGATGAAGAAGAGACGTGTCTCTTTCAGTTAGACATCAAAGCCAGATGAAAGCCCCGACCAGTCAGACCAACCTGAGCCGACTAAACCAAAACAACTCCGAACTGCACAGAACACCCAGAGCCTCACAGGGGGGAGGGGGGAGGCAGGCAAACAGAGGTAAAAGCTGACCGTTAGATGCAGAGTTGGAACTGGGTCATACACTTCTCATCTCCCTGGCTGTCTCTCCATAAAGGGGAATGGGGATACCTAGTCAGTTGTACAACTGGATGCATTCATCTGAAATGTCTTCTGCGTTTGACCCAACACCTCTGAAGCAGGACTACGCCTCAACAACCACTTATAGTACTGATGCAACACTCTGTTCTACCTCTTTATTCTGGCTTTCTCTCCCTTTATCCCCAACCTGTCTGCTCCTCCCTCACTCTATGGGTCAGTATTGAGGCTGTAGTAGTTAATGGGTGGTGGCAGTAGTGAGGGGAGATGAACAGACCTTAGAAAAGCGCAAAACACAGCTAGTTAGAAATCACAACCTTTCCTTTTCTCTCCCTTCTCAACTTGTTAGAAGCCTTTTCTTTTTCCTTCAACCTCTCTAAATTCAATAAAAATAAGTGTTTTTGGCTCCTGGTCCATAGCCAACGGTTCACGTATCCCCCTAACAGATGTCGCAATGTACAACTCCAGCCAAAGGAAAACTAGCCTTAGGAGTGTGATGGTGTGTGTGCGCATGCACCTGTGTGTGTGTGTGTGTGTGTGTGTGTTGTAACTGTGCCTTTTGTGTTCTGGAACTGCCCTGGCCGGTCTCCCTCTTCCCAGTCTTACATGATGGAAACAGGGTGACCTCCGTCACTTTCCGCTGGCTGCTCACCTTACTAAAGGTTATTAATAGGCAGCTGACCTATGACTTTGGCCTGAAACCTCGGTCTCGCTTTTAGCCATATGCTCCCATTCACGTACACACACATGGACTGTTAATGGAGCATTCACGGGACAAGAGACACCATCTTACATCTCTCCCTTTCTCTCTGTTACGGTATTACTGTATAAATTATTGCCTCACCCCAGGGCCAATATAGGCCTACAGCCCAGGATTCAATAGCCCCCTCTACCAAGCTACCTCATCTATACTAGACAAATTACCACCCACTCCTCAACCTCCTGTGTGAAGCCTACCACTGTGTTACATGCTTCATGGCAGGCAGCTCTAGGATCAGTTTCCTGCCTCATTAGCCCTTCTAGTCTTATTTTGGCTACTGTGGCTCTTAACAGGCCTGTGGGTTGGGGTTCTGGGAGTTTTGTGGCTTTGGATCTTAGAGGTTTCTGCTGTGATGTAGTAAGCTGTTCACGGGCATGCCAGCTCCAGCAACCAATCACCCTAGACACAGCCCCAGCCCCACCCTGTGCTCTGATTAGGGTTGCGAAATTCCGAGAACGTTAAATAAATTCCCTGTTTTTTTTTTTCTAAAAGTCCGGTTGGAAAATTCCCGGAATCAGAAGGGAATAACCAGAAAATCTGGAATCCTTTGACCAGGATTTCTGGAAAACCAGAGAATTTATCGAACGTTCCCGGAATTTTGCAACCCTAGCTCTGAGCCCCCCACTCAACACCTCTACCTCCTCTCCCCTTGGCATCTGATCTCCTACATTCCAGGGCTGTGTTGCGGTGGTCGGACATTTTGGGTCCAGTGCCAGATCGGCTGCAAAATATTTTTTCCGATAGCCGGAGGCAAAGTCATTATTAATATTAAGTTATGTTGAGTGATTGTTTGAGCCGCCTTGGGTGTGTGCATTGCAGAGCCGTCTATTTAAGCTTGCTCATCTGCATGAGCAGTAAACACTGAACAACTTGGAAAACCCAGGTTCAGCTTAATTATTTGTGAAATAAATGAAAGCATCACCAGCTAGCTACAAATCTATTTAGTTTCACTGTCTACTATTGTTATTTTGACCTTTCCACAAACTGTCTGTTGCTTGATATGAGTAAGTTAACCCAAATGTGTCACGATTAGTTGGCTATATTTCAGTAATTTAGCTATCCTAAATGCGGTGGTCAGTGGATAAACGAACTAGGAGTTGAACATATTTTAGTGAAAACTAACTAGTAGCCAGTTGTTGTCCTTGGTGGAATAATATCTAACCAGCTGGCTCCTGAAGCCTATGTGACTTGTCTATGTGCTCCCGAGTCTAGACACGGTTTATCTAACGTTAGCTAGTTAGCATTGTTAACTGAGCTTTTATAAGAAAATACTAGTTAACAAACCCTCCTCGGCGACAAAATCATTGGGTTGGGTGAATATTAGATATCTTCAAATTAAAAAGACAGCTAACGGTCATTGAAGTTGGTGTTTTACTACTGGTTTTAGATCCGAGGGGAGAGATTGTACGCCATTGTTTTGGTTAAGGCTCAGAGTGATGTCACAATCAAGAAGGCACAACCAATCACCTGACGGATAATAATAACTTTGCCTCCGGCTATCCTATGAAAGGAAATTTCGCAGACTGGCTGTGAGTAGAGAAGGGATTAGGGTGCAACCACACCACACAGTGCGTAAATCTGTGGTAAGTGAAATCACAGCAACCTCAGCCAGAGAGGAAATGGCAGAAGCTGCGTTAACCACTCACTCTAAAAATCATGAATGAGAAGGATTGTTTAAAGATCTGCAGTCCTCACTGCTGCTACCAACAGGATCAGCCTTCTGGCTCTTGCCACACTATTCTCACAGGATTTATAGACCAGGGTTAAAGTTGATTATAAACTGGGTGGTTCGAGCCCTAAATGCTGATTTGGCTGACAGCTGTGGTATACTAGACCGTATACCATTGGACAAAACATTTATTTTTACAGCTCTTATGTTGGTAACCAGTTTATAAAAGCAATAAGGCACATCAAGGGCTTGTGGTATATGGACAATATACAATGGCTAAGGGCTGTGTTCAGGCACTCCGCATTACATCGTGTGTAAGAACAGCCCTTAGACGTGGTATATTGGCCATATACCACACCACCTCGGGCCTTATTGCTTAACTAGAGGTTAAAGTGGCCAATATATCACATGGCGCCAGAGCCATATATAGAGATTTATTAAATGGGTGGGTCTAATCCTGATTGCCGATTTGGTTAAAACCGCATTCTAGCCAGTGTCTATTCCACAAGTTACCACCAGCTAAATCTACTGTTAAAATGCCCATTTACTCTGTTCCGTCTGACTGCGCAATCCACCGTCTCATCAGCCCAGCCAGGCAATTTATTATCTCCACAATAAAAAGCATCTAAACATTATCGCACATTTTCAACAGCGGAGATTTGTGTGAACCTTGCTGTCTGTCTCTACGATATTTGCAACATTGTTTCAATATTCAAATTCGATCTCCAGCGCTCCCATCGTAATGAATGTGTCGGGATGAGACACAGGTGGGCAGCTTTTCTCAGCCTGTTGAAATCATGAATTAGCATAATTTTTGTTTTTATATTCATACAAAGCACTATCAATAGAAAACAGGTCAAATTGAACGTGCAGCTGGTTTGCAGTCTTTCCAGCTTCAGTTTTAAGTGATTGTGTTAGCTGTGTGCTGCTGCCTCTGAACAACAGTGTTCTTACGAGAGAGCACATTTTCTATGCCATGCGAAATCGCGCCTCATTAGCTTATTGTTACGGATGTATAAAAAATAAATGTCACTAGAAAACAGCTTATACAGATGTGAATAGAGCTATTGTTGTTATTTTGGCTGCACTGTTTGACATACTTCTAAGTTAGTTGGCTAGCTAGCTAGTAAGGGATAAGAACGTTGCCAGCCGGTATGGCAATGGAACATTTAGAACGAATGACTGGGTCGCGTCCATAGATACAGACAAAAAAGACTGAATGACAGGGTCGCGTCTCTGGCAACCGAACCGATAGAACGAGCGACCAGCTGGCTTGGGTAGCAACCTTAGATTTGTGTCAGAACTATATCTCGTGGAAGGATGAAATAATATGAATAAATTCATCAAAATAAAGTTTTTAATGAAAATATGTCAATCATTATTTGAATATGCACGTTTTTCTTTTGGTTTGGTTGCCAGAGACGTGACTCAGTCGTTAAGACTTTTTGTTCTGCCTCTATGGACGCGACCCAGTCATTCGTTCTAAATGTTCCATTGCCATGCTGGGTGACAATGTTCTTCTCCCTTCCTTGCTAGCTAACTATACCTGTGCCAATATATCCTCCAAACACCAGCTTCTCAGGCATTATCACTTAAATAACATATTTATATACAGTACCATTCAAAAGTTTGGACACACCTACTCATTCAAGGGTTTTAATTTATTTGTACTATTTTCGAAATTGTAGAATAATAGTGAAGACCTCAGGACTATGAAATAACACATGGAATCATATAGTAAATAAATAAATAAAAATTATATTTGAGGTTCTTTAAAGTAGCCACCCTTTGCCTTGGTGACAGCTTTGCACACGCTTAGCATTCTCTCAACCAGCTTCACCTGGAATGTTTTTCCCACATACGCTACCGGTCAAAAGTTTTAGAACACCGCAATTCCAGTTTTTATTGAAATTCGCACAGTTTACTGTCTTTAATGTACTCTGAAATTAAAGCATAGAACAAATAAACAATTGGAGACAAAAATCATGTAATCGTTTTGTTTAACTAAATGTAATCTACATTTTTGCAGACATACCAGCCGAACACACTCGTTGCAGTCTTTCTACAATGGAAATCAAATATTGTTCGGAAAGTTCTTCCCAACACTGTATAAGTTCTCACAAATTTATTGCATTTGTACTTTGCCTTCACCCTTCTTCCCAGTTCATCCCAAACCAGCTCGATGCGGTTTAAGTCTGGAGACTGTGCTGGCCATTCAATGATTTGAAGCCGTTTTGTTATTTTCTTCTAAGGTAGTTCTGACATAGCCTGGAGGTATGTTTTGGGTCATTATCTTGCTGTAGGGTGAACCCCTGACCAACTAGGTGTACACCAGAGGGTATTGCCTGGCGCTGCAAAATGCTGTGGTAGCCATTATGGTTCAGGGTGCCACTCACTCTGTGCAAGTCGCTGATTCTGGATCCATGTTTGACAGTTGGTGTCACACACTGAGGAACCATCCTTTCTCCTACTTGACGGTGTACATAAACCCTGCATGATGAAACAAAGATTTCAATTCATTGGTCCATAAGACCTTCTTCCAGTCTTCAGTAGCCCACCTGCGGGGCTTCAAGGCCCAAGGCAAGCCTCTTTTTCATATTTTACCATCTTAGCAATTGCTTTCTTACTGCCACTCAACCTGTCAAACGAGCCAGTTTCATCATAGCTCTTAATGGTTTTTGCGACTGAAATTTTCCAGATTGACTGACCTTAATGTCTTTAAGTAATCAACTGTCATTTCTCTTTGCTTATTTGAGCTGTTCTTGCCATAATATGGACTTGGTCTCTTACCAAATAGAGCTATCTTCTGTATACCACTCCTACCTTGTGTTCTGACAACTGATTTGCTCAAACTCATTAAGAAGGAAAGAAATTCCACAAATGAACTTTTAACAAGGCACACCTGTTAATTAATATGCATTCCAGGTGACTACCTCACTAAGCTGGTTGAGAGAATGCCAAGAGTGTGCAAAGCTGTCAAGGCAAAGCGTGGCTACTTTGAAGAATCTGAAATATAAAAAATATATTTTGATTTGTTTACACTTTTTTGGTTACTACATGATTCTATGTGTGTTATTTCATAGTGTTGATTTCTTCACTATTATTCTACAATGTAGAAAATAGTACAAATAAAGAAAAAACCCTTTATGTCCGATATGTCCAAACTTTTAAATGGTACTGTATATGGCTGGATGGTGTCACTCTTCCATTCATTTTTATTAAAGCCTGCAGATTTGGGTACGGATCATGTCTGTCTCTAGTCTGATGGATGGCAGAACCAGGAAGAGAAGGGACATATTTGAAAAATATTGATTTATATTTTTATAGCCAATGTATTTCCCAGCCTCGCGGCTCCAGCTTCCAACATCCCATCTGGCCTTCAGCCTTTCCCTGTCTGATTCCAAACCCCCCCAAACACACAACAGATACTCTACATCACTAGAAATAACAGCAGGAGGAGGAAAAAATATAGGGATCAGAAGAGGAGGACAGGATGCTTTAGAAGCACATCTGTAAAAAACTCTACTACAAACTTAGTCCTGTCAGGACCCTACTGTTCACACACAGTCTCATAAAAACACAGCCCTTCCCAAACATAAATATGATCTGCTTTCTCTGTCGTTTGCTCTCTCTCATTTGCTCTCTCTTTATCTCGTTTTCTCTCTCGCTCTCTCACTCTCACACTCTCTCGCTCTGTCTCACACGCACCCCTGAAACATGTTAGCAATTAATCAGAACCCAGGCAACAGCCCAGGCAACCTCCACATGCTAGACACCCTGTCATACTAACTGATAGAAACAGCGATGAAGGAGGAGATGTGGAGGACGGGGGTAAGTGAGGTTATAGAGGGGGAAGAGAATGAGGAGTAGAGAGGGAGAAATGTCCTTGTGAAAGAGTCCGTCTAAACTCTAATTGGTCCTGGAGCCGGTCTGTAGGATGAAGAAGAGGAAAACCTTCTTACAGAGACTTCTTCCACAGCCCAACACCACACTGGAGTCAATGTTTTGGTTCTTCCACTGTGCGTTTTTGACTGAAACCCTAGACGAGTTTCAGGTCAGAAGTCAAATGTGGGCTTTGCAGAGTAGTAGGGTGTGGTCCCACTCTGCCTTCACCCCCACCCCATAATCAATTACTCTTTGTGGGGCATAAGCCCTAGCAGGTCTCTCTCACACACACACACCCAAATACACACCCAAGCTCCCTTGTGGGCTTCTCTGTGTTTGTGTATATGTCGTTGGGTGCTGACTGCTGTGTCTAGGGTTAGCTTGGGTTCATTCAAGGCCTCCCTTACTCTTTCCATCACACACACTCCCCCTCAAGATAACACGGTGTGTGTGTGTGTGACCCTCCAGTACCTATAGGGTGGATAATGCAGTGTGTTTTATGTTGGAACGGAACCGTTAATCCTCTGGTGTTGTTATTTTTTTACTGCTCTGTCAGTCACCATGCTACTAAAAACCTCTGCACATATGTTACCTATTAGACACACACACAGTGTCCTCTGACTCTTGGTTGTGTGTGTGTGTATGTGCCTGTATCTTGCCTCCCGCTGTCCTCTCCCTTCTCGCTTCCTCTTTCCTTTCCTACCAGAGTAGTTTTGACTCATTGCTGTCTGATTCGTCATTAACACATAACAGATCCATGTTTGAGCTCTGTATATACCTCTTTCTCTTATATCCCCCCTCGGTTTTTTCCCATTGGTGCAGGCTCACTTAAAATAATTGATTTGCTTAATAGTGTGTATTACTCCCTGTGTGACAGGCAGGCTCAGTGGAGTGTGTGTTGTAGCTGTGGTATTGTGGTCAGAGCGAGAGCTGCAAACTGTGTGTTTGTGGACTGACACCACAGTGTGTGTTTGAGTTTCTCAGGAATCCCATATGAATAGACCTACTCCTCAAATGTCTTAAGTTTTAAATCGTCTCCAAACCTGGATGTCAAGTCCTGTCAATGTGTGTTTCTGGGAAGCACAGAGTCTTTTCTGATGACGTTTGACTGGGAAAGTCCCTCTCCCTCCCTCCCTCCCGCTCTGTCGCTCTGTCTGTCAGATTATTTAGGGCTGTGATTTGCTCTTTGTTTTATCGCTTGTTGAGAAACACTTGTCCTCACAAAACATTTTCAGGACATTTAGTCCTGCCCTCATGTTTGCTTTAGCTGTTGTTAATACTGCCTATGTGAACTCTGTGGCTGTGCGCGCATGCGTATGTACGTGCGTTCCCTATCTCCAGTCCTACAGCATTAACAGATGTGCATCCTCAGTGAGCAGAGAGTTTTCCATGGATCTCACTGACAGAGTAGAGCATGTATAAGTGAAAGCAGTTTAACATAATTGTGAGTGGCAATATGAGCGCTAGCAGACTGATACTATTAGTGTTCAAAGCCCCAGTGTCATGGTGAGGTTCAGAGATGCTGCATGACCGTGGTGGATGTCTGGATGGAGGGTAGCGTCGGCTGCAGCAGGATATGGTCAGAGTAGAATTACAATGTATTATCAGGGTTGTTTTTCTTCAAACAAGACGCCATGAATGGGATTTTCTATTCACTCAGAAACAACCCCAGTCACTCTTGATGACGCCACAAAATGCAAGTGGGTACGTGTGCTTGTCATCTAGCCACACACTGTAGAGTCACTACCTCATTAGGTTGACTTATTTATTTAACCCTAATCTATCCTGGTTAATTTAACAACCATTTCTCATTCTGCACTATCGGCCCTAGGACAGGCAGAGAGGGTATTAGGAAACCAAAGCTTAGAAAAATAAACAGGACCATGGCTCTCTCTCTCTCTCTCTTTTCCTCCCTCTCCTCTTGAATAATAGAGTTATGGAAACAGTCCAGCTCGACAGGGAGTTACTCTAGTGAAAGACATGCACTTTATTTAACTAGTGGTAGTTTGAAAGGAAAAGTAGTAAAGTTTCAGTAGCCTAGTAAAGAGCCCAGTAAAGAGCCCAGCAGCAGTGAATGGACATTTACAATGCAGGCTACCTGTTGCTCAGCAGCTGTGTGTGGCTTGCTCCCTTCTCTCCTGCAGTCCAACTCAAATCATGAGTGTCGCAGCCTCTTTGTCGGAGGCGTCCCTCTTACTACCACTGTACACTATGTACAACCAGCCTCACAGTAAAGCTGTTCAGCTCTAGATCCCAGTCCTCTGGAGAAGCGGAGCATTGATAAACTTTTCTGACTCTTCTGCAGACAGAAAATAACTCCCTCACAGAACATCCTAACCTTTCCTGCAGAGCTCTCCCAGCTGCTCACATTGTTACACAAGAGAGGGGGGGAGGGAGGGAGGGAGGGGGGGGGGACAAACTCTGAGACATGCAGCTGCTTACCTTTGTGTGTTTGTTTGTGAGAGAGTGTGTCCTGCAGATGTGTATGTGTGTGTCGTTAGTCAGGCAGTGCTCAGAGAGCCTCGTGCTCCGGTTCAGTCCCCTCCTCAAGCTCTGCTCATGTGCATATCTCCCATCTCACACAGGGGTTCATCTCTGGCTCTCTCACCCACTCTACTCCCTCTGTCCTGGGATCTCAACCGGTCCCCCTCCTAGAGAGCCAGAGTCCAGAGGCCTTCTGTCAGCAGCCTGCTACCCAGCAAAATCTCCTCTCTGTGGGCTCAGTGAGGCTGGGGTTAGGGGTTAGAGCTGGAGCTCTGTCTGGAGCACGGCTGAACTAGCGGCTACTTCAACACACTGAGCTCTGGCGCCTGGTGCCTCAAGGTTTTCACAAAGGATTGGATGGAGACTGAAGGGAGGGAGGAAGAGGGTGTGGAAGAGGGAGGCTGTTTTTCCCCTCCCTTTTCTCCCTTCGTCTTTTTTAGAACGTGCCAGCCCACCTCTGATGTCATTGGTCTGAAAAAGAGAGCGAGTATCAGAAGAACCTCCTTAAGTTTCACATCCTCCAGCACTCCTGCCCTGCTTTTTTAAGGAAAGAAAGAGAGAAAAAAGTCAGTTGGAGAAACTTTCAACTTAAAATGTTTTTTGGTTTGAACTCACACAAGGGGGGCTTGTTTGGGGGTAAGGACAACACACACACATTCCCTTTAATGCACCATATATTCAAGTCCACGTCTGCCCCTGTAACCCCCATCCCATTAGTACCCCACAATTACCAGACAGCAGCTTCTCTCTGGCTAACTCCTCTGTGCTTAGACCCCTTCTGTGTACAAATCCATAAGACTCCATTCCTCTCTCTTCTCTTCCCAGGCATGTTCATGCTGTGCCACAGTTATACCGGTGTGGTGTACGGTTTACTGCATCTTCCTTTAAGGCCAATCCACGTGTGCATCAGATTCACTTGAAACAAACAACCAAACTGAGTGAAGAACAGAAATCTCAACTAGCAAGCAAGTCGCAGCAAAGAAGAATGCGAAGGCCAAATAAAATGTATTTATATAGCCCTTCGTACATCAGCTGATATCTCAAAGTGCTGTACAGAAACTCAGCCTAAAACCCCAAACAGCAAGCAATGCAGGTGTAGAAGCACGGTGGCTAGGAAAAACTCCCTAGAAAGGCCAAAACCTAGGAAGAAACCTAGAGAGGAACCAGGCTATGTGGGGTGGCCAGTCCTCCAAAACATTTTGCCAGAACTTTGTCGGAGCCTACGACCGCACGTAGTGGTACTTCATCGTCAAAACGAGACCCTGTCACACTGAACAAGCCAAGATGTCTGGTAATCGTTTACAACCTAAGAATTTGCCTACAACATGGAAATTTGGTCTGCGACGGCAAAATTGTGGCAAGACAGCCAAATAAAATCGTACAGTTTGTGCAGGCCTTTAGACACTATGTAATATACACGGCTGTGTGTGTGTGTGTGGATCACACTGATTTGTAGAGAGATGGGAAGGAGAGGCCAGCTCTTCTCCCCTCTCCCTCCCTCTCTCACCTTTCCACACCCTCCTCTCCCTCTCCGCAAGCATGTGAGATGTCCGAGAGAGAGAGCAGATGATTTGCGTGTTTTGGAGAAAGGGATTTTTCTGGTTGCCAGACTGGTTGATAATATCCCACCAGATGGGGAGTTCTCTTCATGTCAGACACACTTCCAGATAGAACACTGGAATGAGAAGAGGGGGATCAAGGGAGAGGAAAGGAGGAGGTATCTCATTTATTTATATATCACTCGCGCACACACACACTTAAGTTGGAGTCATTAAAAGTCATTTTTCAACCGCGCCAAAACTATAATTTGTTAACAAGAAATGTGTGGAAAGTCGGTTAGGACATCTACTTTGTGCATGACACGTCATTTTTCCAACAATTGTTTACAGACAGATTATTTCACTTATAATTCACTGTATCACAATTCCAGTGGGTCAGAAGTTTACATGCACTAAGTTGTCTGTGCCTTTAAACAGCTTGGAAAATCCAGAAAATGATGTCATGACTTTAGAAGCTTCTGATTGGCTAATTGACATAATTTGAATTGGATGTGTACCTGTGGATGTATTTCAAGGCCTACCTTCAAACTCAGCGCCTCTTTGCCTGACATAATTTGGAAAATCAAAAGAAATCAGCCAAGATCTCCACAAGTCTAGTTCATCCTTGGGAGCAATTTCCAAACGCCTGAAGGTACCACGTTCATCTGTACAAACAATAGTATGCAGGTATAAACACCATGGACCCACGCAGCCGTCATACCGCTCAGGAAGGGAGACACGTTCTGTCTCCTACAGATGAACGTACTTTGGTGCGAAAAGTGCAAATCAATCCCAGAACAATAGCAAAGGACCTTGTGAAGATGCTGGAGGAAACGGGTACAAAAGTATCTTAATCCACAGTAAAATTAGTCCTATATTGACATAACCTGAAGGCTGCAAGGAAAAAGCCACTGCTCCAAACCCACCATTTAAAAAGCCAGACAAAGGTTTGCAACTGCACATGGGGACAAAGATTGTACTTTTTTAGAGAAATGTGCTCTGGTCTGATGAAACAAAAATAGAACTGTTTGGTCATAATGACCATCGTTATGTTTGGAGGAAAAAGCAGGAGGCTTGCAAGCCGAAGAACACATCCCAACTGTGAAGCACGGGGCGGCAGCATCATGTTGTGGGGGTGCTTTGCTGCAGGAGGGACTGGTGCACTTCACAAAATAGATGGCAACATGAGGAAAGAAAATGATGTTGCTTCAATATATCCGCATCTCAAGACATCAGTCAGGAAGTTAAAGCTTGGTCGCAAATGGGTCTTCCAAATGGACAATGACTCCAAGCATACTTCCAAAGTTGTGGCAAAATGGCTTAAGGACACCAAGTCAAGGTATTGGAGTGGCCATCACAAAGCCCTGACCTCAATCCTATAGACAATTTGTGGGCAGAACTGAACGTGTGTGCGATCAAGGAGGCCTACAAACCTGACTCAGTTACACCAGCTCTGTCAGGAGGAATGGGCCAAAATTCACTCAACTTATTGTGGGAAGCTTGTGGAAGGCAACCCAAAACGTTTGACCCAAGTTAAACAATTTTAGTCAATACTACCAAATACTAATTGAGTGTATGTAAACTTCTGACCCACTGGGAATGTGATGAAAGAAATAAAAGCTGAAAATCTCTACTATTCTGACATTTCAACATTCTTAAAGTGGTGATCCTAACTGACTTAAAACAGGGAATTTTTACTTGGATTAAATGTCAGGAATTGTGAAAAAATGAGTTTAAATGTACTCGGCTAAGGTGTATGTGAACTTCTGGCTTCAAGTATATGTGTATACATACATACATACATGCATGCACGCACGCACGCACGCACGCACACACACATACATACAGTGGGGCAAAAAAAGTATTTAGTCAGCCACCAATTGTGCAAGTTCTCCCACTTAAAAAGATGAGAGAGGCCTGTAATTTTCATCATAGGTACACTTCATCTATGACAGACAAAATGAGGAAACAAATCCAGAAAATCACATTGTAGGATTTTTAATGAATTTCTTTGCAAATTATGGTGGAAAATAAGTATTTGGTCAATAACAAAAGTTTATCTCAATACTTTGTTATATACCCTTTGTTGGCAATGACAGAGGTCAAATGTTTTCTGTAAGTCTTCACAAGGTTTTCACACACAGTTGCTGGTATTTTGGCCCATTCCTCCATGCAGATCTCCTCTAGAGCAGTGATGTTTTGGGGCTGTTGCTGGGCAACATGCACTTTCAACTCCCTCCAAAGATTTTTTTATGGGGTTGAGATCTGGAGACTGGCTAGGCCACTCCAGGACCTTGAAATGCTTCTTACGAAGCCACTCCTTTGTTGCCCAGGCGGTGTGTTCGGGATCATTGTCATGCTGAAAGACCTAGCCACGTTTCATCTTCAATGCCCTTGCTGATGGAAGGAGGTTTTCACTCAAAATCTCACGATACATGGCCCCATTAATTCGTTCCTTTACACGGATCAGTCGTCCTGGTCCCTTTGCAGAAAAACAGCCCCAAAGCATGATGTTTCCACCCCCATGCTTCACAATAGGTATGGTGTTCTTTGGATGCAACTCAGCATTCTTTGTCCTCCAAACACGACAAGTTGGGTTTTTACCAAAAAGTTTTATTTTGGTTTCATCTGACCATATGTCATTCTCTCAATCTTCTTCTGGATCATCCAAATGCTCTCTAGCAAACTTCAGACGGGCCTGGACATGTACTGGTTTAAGCAGGGGGACACGTCTGGCACTGCAAGATTTGAGTCCCTGGCGGTGTAGTGTGTTACTGATGGTAGGCTTTGTTACTTTGGTCCCAGCTCTCTGCAGGTCATTCACTAGGTCCCCCCGTGTGGTTCTGGGATTTTTGCTCACCGTTCTTGTGATCCTTTTGACCCCACGGGGTGAGATTTTGCGTGGAGCCACAGATCGAGGGAGATTATCAGTGGTCTTGTATGTCTTCCATTTCCTAATAATTACTCCCACAGTTGATTTCTTCAAACCAAGCTGCTTACTTATTGCAGATTCAGTCTTCCCAGCCTGGTGCAGGTCTACAATTTTGTTTCTGGTGTCCTTTGACAGCTCTTTGGTCTTGGCCATAGTGGAGTTTGGAGTGTGACTGTTTGAGGTTGTGGACAGGTGTCTTTTATACTGATAACAAGTTCAAACAGGTGCCATTAATACAGGTAACGAGTGGAGGACAGAGGAGCCTCTTAAAGAAGAAGTTACAGGTCTGAGAGCCAGAAATGTTGCTTGTTTGTAGGTGACCAAATACTTATTTATCACCATAATTTGCTAATAAATTCATAAAAAATCCTACAATGTGACTTTCTGGATTTTTTTTCTCATTTTGTCTGTCATAGTTGAAGGGTACCAAGGATGAAAATTACAGGCCTCATCTTTTTAAGTGGGGGAACTTGCACAATTGGTGGCTGACTAAATACTTTTTTGCCCCACTGTACATACATACATACACACATATATACACACACACACTTAGTAACTACATCCTGCTCATGTCTCCTATTTCTGACCTGCGTGTGTGTGTGTTCTGGGCACTGGGCAGGCTTTACTCTTGCATGACTAACTGCCGTCATCCGTCTGACACGCTATGAAATTACCAGCTGTTTCTCCATAACCATTTGTCTGCACTCCTTCTCTCTGTCCCGTTCTCTGTCGCTCCTTTTCTCCTTCCCTATATCTCTCTCTGGTTCTAATCAGAGTGATGGTATCTATGTATGATGTAGCCATTAGAGGGCTCCATGATAAGTGGTGCTGGCCCAGGACTAGTGTCTGCTGCTCTTGTGTTGTCAACACTGGTGGTTTGTAGTTGCACAGTTGCTTTTTACAACCACTTGGCTTTGTGTGTGTGTGTCAGAAGGAACACAACTCTTGTCATGATGGTGTGAGACATTGCCTTGCATCTGCTGCTTCTCCCATTACGAACATGAAAGTGAGGGAGGGAGAGAGATTTGGGGTTGAAGGGGAAAGATGGAGATAGAAAGCAGTAGAGAATGACAGAGGGGGAGGGAGAGCCAAGAGGACAGTGCGGGTATGGGAAAGGCATCAGAGAGGGAATACACTGAGTGTACAAAACATTAGGAACACCTTCGTTGGTTTGCCCTCAGAACAGCCTCAATTCGTCGGGCATGGACTCTACAAGGTATCAAGCGTTCCACAGGGATGCTGGCCCATGTTGACTCCAATGCTTCCCACAGCTGTGTGCTGGATGTCCTTTGGGTGGTGGAACGTGTGGAAAAACTAGCAGCGTTGCAATTCTTGACACAAACCGGTGCACCTGGCACCTACTACCATACCCTTTTCAAAGGCACTTAAGTCTTTTGTCTTGCCCATTCACCCTCTGAATGGCACACAAACACAATCATGTCTCAATCTTAAAAAAAACTTATTTAACCGGTCTCCTCCCCTTCATCTACATTGATTGGAGTGGATTTAACAGGTGACATCAATGTATGACTAACAGGATGATGGAAAATTGTGTTATCTATTAGTGGTGTTTGTGGTACACATTCCACTCATATCCATTTTATGTCTCGACTCCAGTATAATGTCTTTAGACTATCGTCAAACGATCTGTGTGTGCGTGATCAGAATGTGTTTGTTGACTCAGGAATAGGGATCAGTCAGTATGTGGTCTGGAATGTTTTCTTTGTTCCCTGGTGTTGAGTCATACCTCCAGACAGCTGGGCCTTAGCCCTCCCTTTTCTTCCCGCTAAATGAGGATGAGAGATGGAGAGGCGAGATCAGTGTGTCTGCAGGAAACTAATGCAATCTTTTTCACTCAGTCAGCAGATTCTGTTCTCTGTTTGGGTTCACGTTTGTTTGTAAGAAAGATAATGCTGAAGTTCCCATGGCAATTTGTTAGTCTAGTATGTGTCCCTGTTCTAGGATTCTACTTAACCTATCACCTCTTGTGTTTTGAGTTTTACACATGACAAGACCTTCACCATCTCTCTCTCTCTCTCTCTCTCTCTTACCCTCTCTCTGTAGGTATGTATCTGTCTGACCTGACGTATATAGACTCAGCGTATCCCTCTACTGGCAGCATCCTGGAGAATGAACAGAGATCCAACCTCATGAACAACATCCTGAGGATTATATCTGACCTGCAACGCTCCTGCACCTACGGTACACACACACACAGACAGACAGACACACACACACACACACACCCCTCCCTGCTCTATACCCTAAGACATTTCTCTCTGTCTGTACAGATATACAAGTGTTGCCTCATGTCCAGAAGTATCTAAACTCAGTCATGTACATCGAGGAGCTACAGAAGTTTGTGGAGGATGACAACTACAAGTGAGTAGTGGCTCTAATGTAAATGGAGTTTGATTAGTTTGACCCTTTATTGGAAGTCATAATCAGGTGTGTGTTATGCGGGTTCCCATGTGTTGTGTGGTGTTGTGTTGTGTTCAGGTTGTCGTTGAAGATCGAGCCAGGCTCCAGCACCCCCCGCTCCACTGCCTCTAGAGAGGACCTTATAGGTTCGGATGCGTCTGCGTCTCCTCTGTGTGGTCGTAAGGGCCCCATTGCAGACGGAACCAAAGTCCCTCCCACGCCCCCCTCCCCCCGGAACCTCCTCCCCTACGGACACAGGAAGTGTCACAGCCTGGGCTACAAGTGAGTCACCCACTACCGCAGGCTAACTTTAGCATCCATTACCACATAACATCTGAGTGCAGTGCTTCCCACTTCAGAATCTTCTGGATTCCAAGCCATAATCATCCCCATGTGCTCTTTTAGGGATTTAGCACATTTTACTGCATTGGTTCATTGGTTGTCATATGTTTTCTAATAGTTATTTTGTTTCACTGTAGTTTTATTCATAAGATGAATACGGTAGAGTTTAAGAGCGCTACGTTCCCCAATGCTGGTTCTCGTCATCTATTGGACGACAGCGTCATGGAGAGCCACACCCCTACGAGAGGACAGGCCGAGAGCTCAACGCTCTCCAGCGGCATCTCACTGGGTTAGAGACACACACACACACGCACACACAACTGTGTTTTTATTCCTGTCTTTTGACTTTGACAGTCTCTTTGTTTATCTGCAGGGAGCAGTGAGGGTTCAGAACTCAGTGAAGAGATGTCCTGGCCAGCCTTCGAGAGGTAAGTCTGAACGCACACACACACGATGATGTGTGAAGTTCTTTGAGCAAAGCTTAGCCCACAGACAAGCAGCACTTACTTCCTTGTGAACTGCTGTTCTATTAGCCTGTCTCTCTGGCTCCATGAGTGTGACCGAGATGCTATGGTAATGTCTAGGCTTCAGCTCAGTGGGTGAACACAGTCGAGTGGTGTGCAGACGACCGGGGTTCATACCCAGTAACTGGTCACATAAGCCCTTATGTCTGAGCATCTGTTGCTTTGTACCAAAAACACCAGTCCTGAAAGAATCTGAGAAGAAGAAAAAACGTCCTCAAACCAACCCTTAAAGTTGTGCTAGAATGAGCCGAGCTGAGAGAGCCCAACCTTTACTGTTCCGTGCCCCCACCCTGTCCCTGTCCTCTGCCGAACAGGACTCGGTTCTATCACTCTCTGGGCCCTGTGACCCGCGTGGCCAGAATCCCCTACAGAGGAGGCCTGAGGCCCAGCAGGTACACACACATTACCACCTCCTCTTCTACACCCCTCTCAACACCATCGCCCCCTTCTCAACTCTCTCTCCACCCTGCCATCTGCCGCCAATATCCGCTCTCTCTGCCCGAGGCCACTGTGCTGGTGTGTGTGTTGAAGGTGGTGGGAGTGTGTGTGTGTGGTATAAACGGGTGGTGGGCCTCTGGGTGACTCGCCGCTAAACCAGACCATCTTAGCAACACTCTCATTCTCCCTGTATGTCATCTCTCACACATGCAATGAACCAATATGCAATATGGAGCCTTCAGGTTTTCTAAGAGGTGACAGTGAGTTTCCAGTGTACCACACTGCTGGGAGCTCTGCCCTGTGTCAGTCAGGGATGACCTCCCACAGACTTCTATTCTAGCTCCATACAGTTCGGATGGGTGGATTCTCTCACTCTGTCTGTCTCTTTCATATATACAGTGCTTTCGGGAAAGTGTTTAGACCCCTTTATTTCCCCCACATTTTGTTAGGTTACAGCCTTATTCTAAAATGTATTTAAAAAACAATGTCCTCATCAATCTACACACACTACCACATAATGACAAAGTAAAAATAGGTTTGACATTTTTGCTAAATTATATTTTTAAAAAAATTTAAAACATCCATTTGCATAAGTATTCAGACCCTTTACTCAGTACTTTGTTGAAGCACCATTGGCAGCAATTACAGCCTCAAGTCTTATTGGGTATGACGCAATAAGCTTGGCACACCTATATTTGGGGAGTTTCTCCCATTCTTCTCTACAGATCCTCCCAAGTTCTGTCAGGTTGGATGGGGAGTGTTGCTGCACAGCTATTTGCAGGTCTCTCCAGAGATGTTTGATCGGGTTCAAGTCCGGGGTCTGGCTGGGCCACTCAAGGACATTCAGAGACTTGTCCCACGCCACTCCTGCGTTGTCTTGGCTGTGTGCTTAGGGTCGTTGTCCTGTTGGAAGGTGAACTTTCACCCTAGTCTGAGGTCCTGAGCGCTCTGGAGCAAATTTTCATCAAGGATCTCTCTGTACTTTGCTCCGTTCATCTTTGCCTTGAGCCTGACTAGTCTCCCAGTCCCTGCCGCTGAAAAACACCCCCACAGCATGATGCTGCCACCATGCTTCACCGTAGGGATGGTGCCAGGTTTCCTCCAGACGTGACGCTTGACATTCAGGTCAAAGAGTTGAATCTTGGTTTCATCAGACCAAAGAATCTTGTTGCTCATGGTCTGAGAATCTTTAGGTATATTTTAGCAACTCCAAGCAGGCTGTCGTGTGCCTTTTACTGAGGAGTGGCTTCCGTCTGGCCACTACTATAAAGACCTGATTGGTGGAGTGCTGCAGTGATGATTGTCCTTCTGGAAGCTTCCCCCATCTCCACAGAGAAACTCTAGAGCTCTGTCAGAGTGACCATCGGGTTCTTGGTCACTTCGCTGACCAAGGCCCTTCTCCCCCGATTGCTCAGTTTGGCCGGGCGGAGAGCTATAGGAAGAGTGTTGGTGGTTCCAAACTTCTTCCATTTAAGAATGATGGTCACTGTGTTTTTGGGGACCTTCAATGCTGCAGAAATTATTTGGTACCCTTCCCCAGATCTGTGCCTCAACACAATCCTTTCTCTGAGTTCTACGGACAGTCCTTCAACCTCATTGCTTGGTTTTTGATCTGACATGCACTGTCAACTTACATTGTAAACTGTCATGGTAAAACATGTAGGTTCAATGGTTGTAAAGATGGGGAGAAGTCTGTCCATAATAAGGTGCTTTTTTGACACCACACTCCAAAAAGAAAGTTCTGCAGTCTCTAGTTTTGCCCTGATTATTGTCCAGTAGTGTGGTCAAGTGCTGCAAGGAAATACCTCGTTAAGTTGGAGCTGGTCCAGAACAGAGTGGCACGACTTGCTCTTTATTGTAATCGGAGGGCTAGTATAAATACTATGCATGTCAGTCTCTCTTGGTTAAGAGTTCAGGATAGACTGACTGCATCACTACTTTTTATAAGAAACAATGTGTTGAAAATCTCATTGTTTGCATAGTCAACTTACACACAGCTCTGACGCACACACTTACCCCACAGACATGCCACTAGGGGTCTTTTCACAGTCCCCAAATCCAGAAAGCGTACAGTATTGTAGAGAACCATTATTGCATGAACCTCCATTCCATCTTATATTGCGTAATTGAACAGATAAAGCAACACCTCAAAAGCACAACGCGCCTCTGCTATTTGACTTGGATCGCTTGTGTGAATGTATTGATATATGTAGGCTACGTGTGCCTTTTTGTAAAAGTCAAAAAAATAACATTTATGTAGTTCTGTCTTTGAGCTGTTGTCTATTAATGTTCTGTATTATGTCATGTTTTGTGTTGACCCCAGGAAGAGTAGCTGCTGCTTTTGTAACTAACTAGCTAATGATGATCCTAATAAAATACCAAAAACTGTGAAACCTTATATAGACAGGTGTGCCTTTCCAAATCCTCAATTGCATTTACCACAGGTGGACTCCAAATAAGTTGTAGAAACATCTAAAGGGTAATCAATGGAAACAGGATGCACCTGATCTCTAATTTGTCTCGTAGCAAAGGCTCTGAATACTTATGTAAATATGTTTTTTTTTATACGTTTGCAAAAAATTAAAACCCTATTTTCACTTTGTCAGTATTGTATGTTTATTTTTTTTATTTTTTTATTCAATCAATTTTAGAGTAAAGCTGTAACGTAACAAAATTTGGAAAAAGTCAAGGGGTATGAATATTTTCCGAATGCACTGTATGCCTCACTGGTGTCCTTCTAGTTCCCACTGGCTGCCCTCTCCTTACTCTCTGTTGTTACAGCCAGAAAGACACTGCACTGGAACCTCCCAGACAGGAAAATATATCTGTGGAATTGATTCAAAGCAAGCCAAATACTGCTGCTACATAATTTATTAAATATGCAGATGGTGCAGTTCAGATATTGATTAATGAGGAAACTTCCCTGCAGATTCCACTTGGCACTATGTCAAAGAACATACTTTACGAATGTCTGCATGTGTGATTGTGCCTGTGTTTTGCTGCGTGTTTATGTCCTTGTCTCTGTGTCCGTTTGTGCCTGTGTTTTGCTGCGTGTTTATGTCCTTGTCTCTGTGTCCGTTTGTGCCTGTGTGTTGCTTTGTTTTTGTCCTTGTCTCTGTGCGTGTGTGTGCGCTTCTCTGTCATAGGGCTGGGCGATATATTGTGAATACCGGTATGGTACCACATACCGGTATGGATTTTTACAATGCCGTTTAACGGTATTTTGATACTTCGCCAAACTAAATGATACGTTCAACAACAGGCTCACTTTTTGTCCTAGTTTGATTGAATGTAAAACCATCAGAATGGAGAAATCCCGTTACAATCACTTAGAATTCATTTGTTGCCTTCTTACTCATGAAATATGTTTCAAACTTTTTTATTATTCATAAACAAACATACTGTCAAATACCGCCATACTGTAAAAAATGTGAGAAATATTGTGATATTATATTTTGGCCATATCGCCCAGCCCTGTGTGTGTGTTTCACCATAAGTGTGTGTTGTAATTCTGCTGTGTTCTGCTCTAGCTCTGCTGAGTCTGAGGAGTTAGCAGTGCACCTGTACCCTGGAGCCGTCACCGTGCAGGGAGTCCTACGACGCAAAACGGTCTTCAAGGAGGGCAAGAAACCCACAGTGAGAACACACACTGCATACATCAAGAACATACTGTACATTGGTCCTTCTATAAATAATAGGACTAATGTGTGACATTGGGATAAACATGTCGAAATACTTTGAAATAAAAATTGTTTATGCAGTTCCACTTGTGAACTTAAAATAAAAGTAAATATATGCAAATTGGCCCATAATTCAACTTCCACTCCACCTATACAACCACATTGGGTCTAGGACTATACATCCTTTAAGCAGGGTTCATACATACAAGTCAAATTCAATTACTTTCAGGGACTTTTTCAAGCGCTTAATTACAATTTAAGGACCTCAATGTTCTATAATTGTATATAATTCTACATATAGTGCATAAAATAGAATCCCACCTCATTACCATTTTGAGAAGAAACATTTTGTTTTGCTTTGCCAATGCATTGATATTATAATTATTACATTTTCAAATATGTAAGAATAATGTGGACATTGCCTGTAGACTGGCCAACGCAGGCACACATAATAATGCTTGATGATTTATTAGATTCAACGTGGATCCACCGGCGTAACGAATGATTAACCAAAGTATTCATTCCTTGCGAACACCTTTTTTCCAGCACTTGGGCTGCTGCATCGCATGTGCTAATACAACATAACCAGATTGTGTGTGAAAATATCAAGGCTTAATCAAACAGCTCAATAGAAAACACGAGCTGGCGCACACCCAGACAAATGTGTTTGTGTGGAGGTGCTGACTAACAGCGAATCAACTATAAACTATCAAAATAGTGTCACACCCCATGTATAAACTCCTAGTAATTTATTGGTTATTTACCAACGTTTCGGCATCACTGTGCCGCCTTCAGGGTAATGTCATGAATACTTGAACCAGGTTATGTAGACAAACAGTGCAATGAATCCAACGAATGACAATAGTGTGCGGTGTGTCATAATGATTAAGTTAATTAGTGAAACTGTTAAAACAATAGTTTGTCATATTAAATATATCAGGCTATTGTTATCATATAGCAACATACTTGAATATTGTACATAATATTAGCATCCACAGACGTTTTTTAATTACATTTCACATGTTTAATTGTTTATTATTTCATATTTGTACATGTCATCTTTTGGTTCAACCTTAGTGCATAATAAGCATCATCAACAGGGGGAACATATTGAGTGTACGCTAATAAACTGTAGAAGGAATATATAAGACTTGTTCATAAGAAGGGCCTGGGATCAAAGTCAATATTCAGACCTCTAGTGGTCAATGTTTTTAGATAGGATATCCAAATAAGCCTCCTTTTGTAGTAGTAGGATCTCAATGTTACCTCCTCCTTGGTAGAGCAACATGCTCAATGCCTGTGTATTTAAGGGAGGAGATTGGATGGTTATCTTAAACAAAGGGAGCTGCTACTGGATAGTCAATGTCCTTACGCCTGATTGAGCTGCGGTGTTTTAATTGTCTTTTTGTTTGTCCGACGTAGGCTTTTCCACATGAACAGGTGATGAGATAGATTACTCCCTTGGTCTTGCATGAGATGATACCCCTAAAAGACAGACTCAGATTTCTGAGATCTCTATACAAAAGCTGTCTGGCAGCTAGATAGTTCAATGTCCAATTTAACTGATTCATGCTTTAGCAACACTGACTGTACAAAAAAAACACATTTAAGAACTTAATATTGAGTTGCACCCCTTTTTGCCCTCAACAGCCTAAATTCGTTGGACATGAACTCTACAAGGTGTCAAACTTTCCACAGGGATGCTGGCCCATGTTGACTCCAATGCTTCCCTCAGTTGTCACGTTAGCTGGATGTCCTTTGGGTGGTGGACCATTCTTGATACACACGAGAAACTGTTGAGCTTTGCAGTTCTTGACACACTCAAACCGGTGCGCCTGGCACCTACTACCATACTACTACTACCACCTGGCCCCTACTACCATACTACTACTACCACCTGGCCCCTACTACCATACTACTACTACCATACTACTACTACCACCTGGCACCTACTACCATACTACTACTACCACCTGGCCCCTACTACCATACTACTACTACCACCTGGCCCCTACTACCATACTACTACTACCATACTACTACTACCACCTGGCACCTACCACCATACTACTACTACCACCTGGCCCCTACTACCTAACTACTACTACCATAGTACTACTACCACCTGGCCCCTACTACCATACTACTACTACCACCTGGCCCCTACTACCATACTACTACTACCATACTACTACTACCACCTGGCACCTACTACCATACTACTACTACCACCTGGCCCCTACTACCATACTACTACTACCACCTGGCCCCTACTACCATACTACTACTACCATACTACTGCTACCACCTGGCACCTACTACCATACTACTACTACCACCTGGCCCCTACTACCATACTACTACTACCATACTACTACTACCACCTACTACCATACTACTACTACTACCATACTACTACTACAACCTGGCACCTACTACCATACTACTACTACTACCACCTGGCCCCTACTACCATACTACTACTACCACCTGGCCCCTACTACCATACTACTACTACCGCCTGGCCCCTACTACCATACTACTACTACCGCCTGGCCCCTACTACCATACTACTACTACTGCCTGGCCCCTACTACCATACTACTACTACCGCCTGGCACCTACTGTTCTGTGCTCTTTCTCCAGATTTTCTCATCCCGCTCTCCTTTTTCTTCATTCATTCCCTGCTCTCTTTCATATCTGCCTGTCTTCCTGACTATCTTAGTTCCGTCAAATGAGCTTCTCTCTGCTGTCTCTCTGGGATAAACTCATCTGGACATGGTTATATACCTGAGGCTGGTAGGGCTGACGTACGTAACGTTGACAGGGTGGCATTAGCATAAGGGTTACTGTAGGTGACATAACTGTTTTCTTTGATGTAAGGACTTCCTGCTCTCTCTCTGTGGGTTTCCTCTCAGCAGATGTCATTGAACAGATATTTTATTTTCCGACCAACCAACCAGGCCTGAGAACCTCCACCCAAACCATCAATTGACATTCTCTCTCAGTCGCTTGCTCTCTGTCTGTCTGTCGCTTGCTCTCTGTCTCTGTCTGTCGCTTGCTCTCTGTCTCTGTCTGTCGCTTGCTCTCTGTCTCTGTCTGTCGCTTGCTCTCTGTCTCTGTCTGTCGCTTGCTCTCTGTCTCTGTCTGTCGCTTGCTCTCTGTCTCTGTCTGTCGCTTGCTCTCTGTCTCTGTCTGTCGCTTGCTCTCTGTCGCTGTCTGTCGCTTGCTCTCTGTCGCTGTCTGTCGCTTGCTCTCTGTCGCTGTCTGTCGCTTGCTCTCTGTCTCTGTCGCTCGCTCGCTCTGTCTGTCGCTCGCTCGCTCTCTGTCTGTCGCTCGCTCGCTCTCTGTCTGTCTGTCTGTCGCTCGCTCTCTGTCTGTCGCTCGCTCTCTGTCTGTCGCTCGCTCTCTGTCTGTCGCTCGCTCTCTGTCTGTCGCTCGCTCTCTGTCTGTCTGTCGCTCGCTCTCTGTCTGTCTGTCTGTCTGTCTGTCTGTCTGTCGCTCTCTGTCTGTCGCTCTGTCTGTCTGTCTGTCGCTCGCTGTCTGTCTGTCGCTCGCTGTCTGTCTGTCTGTCGCTCGCTGTCTGTCTGTCGCTCGCTCTCTGTCTGTCGCTCGCTCTCTGTCTGTCTGTCGCTCGCTCTCTGTCTGTCTGTCGCTCTCTGTCTGTCGCTTGCTCTCTGTCTGTCGCTTGCTCTCTGTCTGTCACTTGCTCTCTGTCTGTCGCTCGCTCTCTGTCTGTCTGTCTGTCGCTCGCTCTGTCTGTCTGTCTGTCGCTTGCTCTCTGTCTGTCTGTCTGTCTGTTGCTCGCTCTCTGTCTGTCGCTCGCTCGCTCTGTCTGTCTGTCTGTCGCTCGCTCGCTCTGTCTGTCGCTCGCTCTCTGTCTGTCGCTCGCTCTCTGTCTGTCTGTCGCTCGCTCTCTGTCTGTCTGTCGCTCGCTCTCTGTCTGTCTGTCGCTCGCTCTCTGTCTGTCTGTCGCTCGCTCTCTGTCTGTCTGTCGCTCGCTCTCTGTCTGTCTGTCGCTCGCTCTCTGTCTGTCTGTCGCTCGCTCTCTGTCTGTCGCTCGCTCGCTCTCTGTCGCTCGCTCTCTGTCGCTCGCTCTCTTTCTGTCGGTTTGTCTGTCGCTCGCTGTCTCTGTCGGTTTGTCTGTCGCTCGCTGTCTGTCTTGCTCTCCATATTTATTTATTTTTCCTTGTTTCTCTTCTGAAACAAACAAGCGCAAACAGACTTAAAGCCCCAGCCAAAAATAATGCACAGATATTTAACCACTTTACCATACCGGTCTATGTAGTTGGCCTAAACGTTATGTCTGTCTCCAGTGATCGCCTACTGTTAGAAGCATATAACCAATGTGTCGTATGATTGTGTACTGTATTTTGCGCTCAATGCTGCCCTGAAACTAGTTGTTGGGACACGGTGCATCAATAAAGTTGTATTGAATTAATAGACTGGAGTAATTGACTACTGTGTGACCTCTAAACCCTGACCCCTGGGTGTTTGTAGGTGGCGTCTTGGACCAAGTTCTGGGTGGCTCTGTGTGGAACTCAGCTCTACTACTACCATGCCAAGTCCCTAAAGGCCACTGAGAGAAAGCACGTAAGTCTCTCACTCCTTCACACCCAACCTTCTCAACACTCTCACTGTACACATCTCCCTCTCACCATCATCCCTTTTCCCTCCCTATTTCCTTCTCTCGCCCTCCCTCATCTCGCCCTCCCTCATCATCCCTCGCCCTCCCTCATCATCTCTCGCCCTCCCTCATCATCCCTCCCTCTCGCACAAGCTTGATGTGGTCATTGCGTAGTAGGAATATGGGACAAAATACTAAACCTTTTGACTACTTTAATACACTACGTGAATTTGTCCAATTACTTATGACTTGTTCAAATGAGGGGGACTAGATACATGGAGTGCTTTCATTTCTAAACGTTAAAACGTATGTATGTAATATAAATACCATCAAATAAAAGGTACTTTTGCTTCATATGAACCATTTCATATCAAATGTAATTTTGCCTTCACTCCAGATACGGAGGGGTATGTGCCATTTTAGCAGATGCTTTTATCCAAAGCAACTTAGTTGTGTGTGTGTGTGTGTGTATACAATTTTTAGGTATGGTTGGTCCCGGGAATCAAACCCATTATTATGACGTTGCAAGAGCCATGCTGTACCAACTGAGCTACAGTTGGTAGCTGTCTTGTATACAAGCATACTTTCTGAAATCTAACGATATGAATCCAAAATCATTTCTAAATGTGGCCCCCTCCCACCTCTCTCGCTTTCTCTCCATCTCCCTTCAGTTCAAGTCGTCTAGCAGTAAGAGTGTGTGTGTTGTGGGGTTAATGGCCATCATGTCAGACGACCCTGAACATCCCGACGTCTTCCTGCTCACAGACTCGGAACACGGTGAGACTACCTGTCAATCAATCAATCAATCACCCACAGCCAGGAGTGTTCAGCCAAACTACACGTATCTCCTCAGATGGTCTGTATGTTCCTAGTTTAAAATGCCAACACACCCCATAACTGTCTCTCACACTCACGACGTGCAGTATACACCCATATTGTACGCATATGCAATCACACACACACACAGTACTCAATTTTAATAAACACAATGGCAAATCTAAGTGCTGGTGGTAGCACTATAGGTTCAGGGGGTGCCAAATATTTTTGCTATTTTCACAACCAGAATTATGGGCGCAATAGCTGGCGGTGGAGCGAAAAGGCTGGGTTTTAGTGAATAAACAAGTTGGTGTGGAGACTTGACTCCTCACTGGCCAAACAGAACGTGCTCCATAGCTAAATACACTCAGTGGCCAGCTTATTAGGTACACCCATCTAGTACCAGGTCGGACCCCCCTTTTGCCTCCTGGACAGCCTGAATTGTTTGAGGCATGGAAACATTTCTCAATTGGTTGCTAAAGTAGGTATTTAATATTTTCCCTGTATCTTACAAATGTTCCATCCCGAGAATCACTTTTCTCCCCGAGTAACCCGGTATTTCCCGCCAAAACCGGAAGTGTCATTCTAAACAATATAAATATGTCTGGATTTGATTAGAACTTAGATCGGCATAAAAATTCAAGCCGGATGGTACCTGAGCCTGATCAACCATACATTAAATACATTTATCTCCCAAATTAAAATTTTAGGCGAGCAAATGTGATTTAATTTTGAAATTTAGTGGTCTATTTTACATTTTAATAATTCGTAGGCTGATGCATATGTATTAGCACACCCCCTCCTTCCACAGTGCCACGCTGAAAGTCACTGAGCTCTTCAGTACCGGCCATTCTACTGCCAATGTTTTTTCTATGGAGATTGCATGACAGTGTGCTCGATTTGATACACTTGTCAGCAACGTGTGTAACTGAAATAGCCAAATCCTCTCATTTGAAGAGTTGGATGCGCGCGTACGTACATACGTGCAGTGCATTCGGAAAGTATTCAAACCCCTTGACGTTTTCCACATTTTGTTACAGCCTTATTCTAAAATGGATTATATGTTTTTTTCCCCTCATCAATCTACACACAATACCCCATAATGACAAAGCAAAAACAGGTTTTTAGAAATGTTAGCAAATTTATAAAAATACAAAATATAAATATCACATTTACATACAGTACCAGTCAAAAGTTTGGACACACCTACTCATTCAAGGGTATTTCTTAATTTTTACAAAACTATGAAATAACACATATGGAATCGTGTTGAGAGAATGCCAAGAGTGTGTAAAGCTGTTATCAAGGCAAAGGGTGGCTACTTTGAAGAATCTCAAATATAAAATATATTGATTTGCTTAACACTTTTTTGGTTACTACATGATTCCACGTATTATTTCATAGTTTTGATAAGTCTTCACTATTATTCTACAATGTAGAAAATACTAAAAATAAAGAGCAACCCTTGAATGAGTAGGTGTGTCCAAACTTTTGACTGGTACTATACATTTTAAAAAAAGGGGGGAATGTCTGACTTCTACTGCTTGTAATATTTGAATAAAACTTTGCTGATAAGGCTCCTGTGTGCATCTCTGTGTGAGCCTCCTCTGGCAAATCAATGCCGTAACTAATTACGCTGCCACTAAGACCAGCTTTAGGTCGGTATTAAATATCCCTACACACAGATGGACACACACAGGTTCCTGTCTGTCTGACCCAGCAGTAACCCTGTCTGCTTTGTGGACTGCTTGCCTGTCATATCTGACATCTCTGTATTATCGCTCTCTCAACACACACACACCGTTTCTGTTCTCATATGTTCTGCATTGCGGCAGCTTCCTGCTGTACACAGATGAGGATGGGAGAGTCAAATAGTGTAACTGTACACGACTGGACTTAGACTGGGCTGAATCCCAGTTTTCTGCTACAGGGACATCTTGTGATGGTGTGTCTCTGTGCTTCCTAGGTAACACCTATAAATACCAGGCAGGGAACAAAATGAATGCCCTTCTGTGGTTCAAACACCTCAGTGCTGCCTGCCAGAGCAACAGACAACAGGTAACACACACACACACACACACACACACTCACACACATACCCACACCAACCTGCTCTCATACCTTTTTCTCTCTCTCTCCAGGTCCCAGCCAATCTGATGTCCTTTGAATGAGTGCTGCTGTAGAGGACGGAGCGGTAGAGCTAAAATAGGAAGAGGGCTAGTGACTCAGCACCAGGAGCTTTCACTGCCATGACCCCAAAACTATGACCCCAGCCCCACTGGAGCCCCACCTGCCACCACTGCCTTAACCTATGGAGCCGTGTGTGTGTTGAAGCAGTGGTTATTATGGTGGCATAGACTACTGAATGAAGACCTAAACCACTTCTCTCTCGTTCTCTCGCTCTGTTGTTTTTGCCTGTGGAACTATGGGATGTCTCCTCTCCTCTTTCTTGGATGTTTCTTAAGGAAGGATGGGTGGACATGATTTATCCTTGTTTTCCCTCACTCCCTCTCTTCTTGACATACTGTGCTCTGGTGGAAGACGGACTCACACACACAATACTGGACTAACCCAATGGAATGGGATTTCAAACACACTCCTTTATCACACTTTGGTTCACAAACTCCCTCACACACAAGACTCCAATGGTCTCTTCATACTTGAGTTGGGCTCACAAAATGGACACTTTTTACACACATTCACTCCCTCCTTCTGAGAGTGTGTGTGTGATTTGGCCTGTGTGATTGCAGCATTGTGAACATTAAGGGCTTTGATTCTCAAATCTATTCCAGCAGAAACCACTCCCACACACACACACGTGTCCTGAATGTATCCTACTGTTTTATATTCCAGAGCCTCTCCTCACCGTGTGTGTGGGGGGGGGGGGGCACACACTATATATATATATATATATATATATATATATATATATATATATACTATACCCGTGATGAGACTTACCATATATATATATATATATATATGGTAAGTCTCATCACGGGAATGATAAACCCAGACTCTAAGCTTTCCTCTATTCCACCTTTATGGACCCAGTTATATCGCTCTTATAAACAGGCTTTATATGTTGTTCTCTCTGGACCACTGTCTGCTCTGTCCACATGTTAAAGCTTGAGATTCACCAGAACACACGCGTGTACACACACTAAAGACTTGAAAGCTGTGAAAACGTGAACGATGAAATGTTAACCCCAGAAAAATAATTTATCTCCACTTCCTTTTTTTGTTATTGCTTGAACATAAGAGGGAGCAACAGGTTCTGACCTGACCTGCTTTACACATCTGAGTGTTTTATACACACACACACAAAGCTATCGGGAGCCATTCAGAATCCATTTGAATGATTATTTTGTTGGTTAGTGTTTTCTGTTACCTTGGTGTTGTTGTGTTGGGCGTATCAGCAGTATTATCCTGTAGATGACTTGCACATGTCTAGCTTATTTGAATTGTCTGTTACATTTCATTTCTGGCCTCTTCCCTTTATTTTGAACATGTTGTACCTTTACTTGTTTTCGATTTTATTTGTGTAGTGTTTTTGTTTTCTCACCTATGAGTTTGTTACATAGGGTTACGGTACAGATCTACTGCTCTATTGCCTAGTTCCATGTCATCCTCTTGACCCATCGCCAGGTCACTACTCATGGCATCTTCAATTAAAGCTATAGATGGGTGTAAGCAAGTTGTTGATGACTCCACCTAACCTTCCAATTGGCGGAGAGAAACTTCCTCCATATTGCTTACACCTATCCAGTCCTTTCAGATCTGTGAACAGTTAAGGAGTATGAGCTAGAGGGAGGGGCTAACAATTTGAAGTAGACCCAGCCAGAGTGTGTATGGTTTGGGACATTGGTTTGGGACTCAACCCTGAGTGTGTGCCAATATACCAAACACACATTTTTATTCCGATTTGTGAGAAAGTGTTAGTTAGAACAAATGAAATTAATACGTTGTTGGGAAAGGATGGTGTGGTCACGTTCTCATACTACTCTCAGAAAGGACTTAAACCACTAGTAAAGCGTTATCCTCTCCTGACTGTTTCCATCTCAACCTGACAGTCAGGTTAGGTCCTGACATGTAACAATTGTTTACATCTCCCATCTGTCCATATATTTTGCATGTCTATTGTTTACATAGAGGTCCAGCAAGTTAGCATCACATTCCTCACACCTCAAACTGACACTATGTACTCTAGCAGCAAGAGACTCCAACTCCCATGGGCCAGTGCGGCAACAGTTGTCTTATGTCCTGTAGAGGCTAAGCTAATGGGAGATGGTAGAACTTATCCATAACCATTGATACAAGGTCAGATATGTATTCACCCCCTAATGGTTAAGATTGGGGTTGGTGTAATCTGATCCGAGATCTGTTGTTTAGGGCAACTTCTACATATTCCATTTCAGGCTCATTTCCGATGTGCTCTGCTCCTCAGCTCCCAGCAGTTATACCACACACAGCTACAGCTCCATTAATAGCAAGACTCCAGCAGGGCTATGTCATACACAGACTAGAGGATGAGGAAGCCAGAGAAAGACAGGAATGAGAGGAGTAGCGTTAGTGATACAAACGGACAAGAGAGGAAGGTAGTACAACAGTATGAGGGTGTAAAAATTATTTTGGTTTACCTGCTAGAAAGCATTAGACGGACAGAGCCTCATGGCTGCCATTTCTTCACTGTTGAGCAGTGGGTAAATCTGTATAGAATGTGGTATAGCATATTCTGTGTGGAGTGCGATTGAACAAGGAAGGATATAGTAGAAATAGAGGGGTGAATGGAACTCTGATGCAACCGGAGCTGTACAGAGAAGCAGGCAGACTGACGCTCCCCACAGAAGACCAGCAGAGGAGAAAGTAGTCTTTCTCTCTTCTCCTTTTTTCCCTCTCACAGACCTCTCCTTCACAGACCTCTCCTTCACATCTCTCTCCCTTGGACATAGAGGGCTTCAATGCAGGCTGAAGAGAGCGGCAGATTAAATGGCAGACAGGAATGCTCCCGTGTAGTGTCACAGTGCTGACGTGAGGGATGTGGATGCCTATAGGGAAAGGGTTAGGAGTGTGAGTTTTTAAAATCTGTTATGGTGGGCTTTTTGTTTGAGAAATATCAATGTCAAAATGGTTTGTTTGTTTTTGAGGTTTGAGGTTTCCACAGTTTGTGTATTATTTACTGTCAAAAGTAAAGTTTTTGGGGATTTGTCTGCAGTGTTCATTTTTTTTTTCTCCTGAGAAATTCTTTAACAGTTCAGCTGAGATGACTGGGTGGTGTGTAGTTAACATGAGAGTGGGGTGTAGTGGTGTTTGTGTGCTGTAGGATGGAGAATTTGCCCGCAGCTCAAGGGTCAACTTAATTCCCTTTAAATCCAAACTTTAACCATTAGGGGAAAATGTCAAACTGACCTTAGATCAGTTTCTAGAAGATGCATCTATGTGCTCTATATGGCTCAGTTTGAGAGTGATGTTTATGATGTGTTGACGACGTCACTTAGCTTTGTCCATGTCCCATGACCTGTGGGGTGTGTCCATGTGCTATCCCTCTACCTCCTGTACTCCGACCCCTAGTTAGGACCCACCCATGTTACGTGACCCGGGTTTGAACTATGACCTCTGAATTGAGTGACGTGACCTGAGTCTCAGCCAGATAACCAATAAACACACTGCCCTTTTTATACTCTGCCCCTCGGTTCACTTTCATTTATATAAACATGGTTTCAGCTAAATGTGGTGTATGTGTGCCGGACCAGGAGTTTCTACTTACCACAACCTGTTAAATGTCCTGGACAGGGCATGTGGTTAGGAAAAATGTGTGTGTGTGCTTAAACTAGTGTTAATACACTTTAGGTATGGATTGATGTGTAATCTTTCCTACTGAAATAAAAACCTACTTGAATTGTTGAACTTGTGTAATGGTTTTTCAATTGACTGTCTCCTTCAAATAAACCCAACAATTTAACTGAAATTGAACATTCTCTGACTTACCTTGTAAACCGAGTTAGTCACTTCATGCTTTTTAGAGGGAAATGAGTGGTGACAGTGTTTCTTTTCAACCCTGGGCAATCTTTGTGTTGTGTAGGACACTGGAAATCCCAGACAGAGGCTGCATCTCAGTCAACACGGTCTGAAAACACAAGACTAGTGAAAGCAAATGGCAAACTGGGAAAATGCTTTTCACCTGTCCAGTTCTTCTTTCACTTAGACTATTGGGATGCAGCTTTTGCCTGGAGAGGCTAATGTAGACTATTGACAAGAAGCAGAGGAGGGCATTTTAGATTGGCATGCAGCTGTGAATTCCACAGTGTTGACCTACTGAGAGCAGATGTGTGCAGCTGGACTGGGAGGGGGCTGCTTGGGTGTGTTGGTGCTCAGCAGGAACTGTGACCCTAGAAGCCTCCTTACACTTGGTCAGAGTGGGCTATGAAGAAATGCTTTGTGCCGAATGCTGGGATTGATTGGGCCATCGATGTCTGCTGTATTCCGTGTGTGCTAGCGGAACTTAACTAGTTGTAGTGATGGTGACTATACACAAACCCACACCAGGAGACCTCTGTTTGGGATGCAGTTTTATACACACACAAGATCCATATGCTGTAATAGTTAACCCACCACACACAGCATTTACTGGAAATCTAGGATGGGGCCCGGAGACGAAGGCAGACATTTACATGTCCCCAACCTATTGTTTTTTTGATAAGTTAAACCATGCAAATAAACTATTTTGTAGATAATGTTGCCGCTACCTTCTCTTGTAACCGAAAAAAACAGACTTCAGGACTGCGATTACTCACCACAGACTTGCAGAATCCTTTTCCTTTCACGACTGACGAGCCCAACGCGAAGGATATACTGCTTTCTCGGGAACAGGCCCAGATCCCCGCGATTTGCGTGAAGAGGCAGAGATTAAGGGGCCAAAGGGCAGGCTGCCTTCTGAGAATTTGCAAGCGAAAGAATAAACCCCCACTTCCCTCCATTCTGCCAGCAAACATGCAATATTTGGACAATAAAATTGAGCTACGCGGAATATTAAACTACTAACGGGATATTAAAAACTAACATCTTAGGCTTCACGGAGTCGTGGTTGAACGACGACACTATCAACAAACAGCTGGCTGGTTGCACGCTATACCGGCAGGATAGAACAGCTAAGGAAGTCTCAAGGTTTTGCTCGCCTGAGGTAGAGTATCTCATGATAAACTGTAGACCACACTATCTACCTAGAGAGTTTCTGTACTTTTTGTAGCTGTTTACATACCACCAGTTAGGCTGGCACCAAGAAAGCATTGAATGGGCTGTATTCCGCCATAAGCAAATAAGAAAACACTCACCCAGAGGCGGCGCTCCTAGTAGCCGGGGACTTTAATGCAGGGAAACTTAAATCCGTTTGACCAAATTTCGATCAGCATGTTAAATGTGCAACAAGAGGAAAAAGAACTCTGGACCACCTATACTCCACAGACGCATACAAAGCTCACCCTCCATTTGGCAAATCTGACCATTATTATATCATCCTGATTCCTGCTACAAGCTAAAATGAAAGCAGGAAGCACCAGGGCCTAGCTCAATAAAAAAGTGGTCAGATGAAGCAGATGCTAAGCTACAGGACTGTTTTACTAGCACAGACTGGAATATGTTCCGGGATTCCTCCGATCGCATTGAGGGGTACACCACACAGTCATTGTCTTCATCAACAAGTGCATCGATGATGTCGTCTCCACAGTAACCCTACATACATACCTCAACCAGAAGCCATGGATTACAGGCAGCATCCACACTGAGCTAAAGGATAGAACTGCCTCTTTCAAGGAGTGGGACTCTAACCCGGAAGCTTATAAGAAATCCCGCTATGCCCTCCGACGAACCATCAAACAGGCAAAGCATCAATACAGAACTAAGATCGAATCGTACTATGCCGGCTCTGACGTCGAATGTGGCAGGGCTTGCAAACCATTACAGACTACGAAGGGAAGCACTGCCCAGTGACAAGAGCCTACCAGACGAGCTAAACTACTTCTATGCTCGCTTCGAGGCAAATGACACAAACATGCATGAGAGCACCAGCTGTTCCGGAAGACTGATAACGCTCTCCGCAGCCGATGTGAGTAAGACCTTTTAAACAGGTCATCATTCACAAGGTCCCAGGGCCAGACAGATTACAGGCAAGTGTCTTCACTGACATTTTCAACCTCTCCCTGTCCGAGTCTGTAATACCAACCTGTTTTAAGCAGACCACCATAGTCCCTGTGCCCAAGAACACAAAGGTAACCTGCCTAAATGACTACCGACCCGTAGCACTCACATCTGTAGCCATGAAGTGCTTTGAAAGGCTGTTGATGGCTCACATCAACACCATTATCCCAGAAACCCTAGACCAATTTGCATACCGCCCCAACAGATCCACAGAGGATGCAATCTCTATTGCACTCCAAACTGCCTTTTCCCACCTGGACAAAAGGAACACACACCTATGTGAGAATGCTATTCATTGACTACAGCTCAGCGTTCAACACCATAGTGCCCTCAAAGCTCATCAATAAGCTGAGGACCCTGGGACTAAACACCTCCCTCTGCAACTGGATCCTGGACTTCCTGACGGGCCACCGCCAGTTGGTAAGGGTAGGTAACAACACATCCGCCATGCTGATCCTCAACACAGGGGCCCCTCAGGGGTGCATGCTCAATCCCCTCCTGTTCACTCATGACTGCACGGCCAGGCACAACTCCAACACCATCATTAAATTTGCCGATGACACAACAGTGGTAGGCCAGATCACCGACAACGATGAGACAGCCTATAGGGAGGAGGTCAGAGACCTGGCCGTGTGGTGCTAGGACAACAACTTCTCCCTCAACGTGATCATGACAAAGGAGATTATTGTGGACTACAGGAAAAAGAGGACCGAGCACACACCCATTCTCATCGATGGGGCTGCAGTGGAGCAGGTTGAGGGCTTCAAGTTCCTTGGTGTCCACATCACCAACAAACTAACATGGTCCAAGCACACTAAGACAGTCAAAGAGGGCACGACAAACCCTAGTCCCCCTCAGGAAACTGAAAAGATTTGGCATGGGTCCTCAGATCCTCAAAAGGTTCTACAGCTGCACCATCGAGAACATCCTGACTGGTTGCATCACTGCCTGGTATGGCAACTGCTCGGCCTCCGACCGCAAGGCACTACAGTGGGTTGTGCGAACAGCCCAGTACATCACTGGGGCCAAGCTTCCTGCCATCAGGACCTCTATACCAGTGTCAGAGGAATTACCTAAAAATGGTCAGACTCCAGCCACCCTAGTCATAGACTGTTTTCTCTGCTACTGCACGGCAAGTGGTGCCGGAGCGCCAAGTCTCGTAAGTATTCATTCTGTAAGGTCTTGTTGTATGCGGCGAATGTGACTAATACGATTTTATATCTTTATGCTATAATGGTTCACATCTACAGTAATGCATGGTTTCACGCACACCACCATGCACACACAGACCTCTCTTCAACCCAGGTGTGCAGGATTTATTGAACTGAAACCATTTTTACTGGGAGACTCTCCCTAGAGAAGTAGGCCTATGTCTAGGTCCATATCGAAATGAAGGTAATGCAGTGACGTGCATTACTTATGTGACGACTGCTTAATTATAATACAACAGCGCTACCTGGTGTCTAAATCGAAACCTGACATTAATAAACCCCATAATGTTGAATACATTGTCTACAATTAAATAGGTCCTGGTCTCTTTAAGATTTAGGTGGCGGCGTGCTTGAGGAAATGTTTCGGAAGTGTAAACGCTAAGGTAGGAGGAAATTAGAGCAAAGGGATGGAGCAATTATCCCTTTTTGACAGCCTATTGGTGAATATACAGTTCCACACAAAATACCAAGCACACACTGACTGGTGCACTGTCGTCGTTTGACATCCAGTAACGTTAGCGGTAATCGTGAAAGGTAAGACATTTATTAGACTTACCAACTAGCCAAAGGCACATCTTTACAATTAACGTTGGCAAGCTAGCTAGCCTATATTAATCATGTTCATAAATGTTTGATAATGACTGATGTTAGTTTACTCGCTAGGTACTGTAGGTACAGTACTAGCTAGCTCGTCAGCAATCTACGCAAGCTTTGATGTGGAAAATATCGGTGCAGTTCGTCAGCTATCACTATAAATAACGTTAGCTAGGTACAGTAGCTACGTTAGTACTGTACGTTGCTGCATTGCTGGAGCTTGCTAACGTTAGATGCTTTCAAGAACCCAAGCCAAAGTATTAAAGGTAGTTAACGTCTAGTATGGGCTACGTCGCTAGCTACAGAGTATATGTCTACCTAGCTGTGGGCCAGTTTCTAAACCATACTGTAACGTTGTCTTTGTGTGGGCCTTTGCGATTTCCAACCTATCAACCAGCTAGCTAAAAGGCTAACTAGCCAATGTTGTTGGTCCCATGAAAGACCGATTGTGTAGAAGGCAGCTCGAGTCATTCCTGCCTGCGTGGCCACGGCTAGACAGATGTTTAACTTAGCCAGCTAACGTTAATTCACGGGTTGTCTTCAGTTACTGGTATGCATTTTTCATTCATTTTCAACAAGACAGTTTCATGTGAACCAGAATCTGGCACAGGAGGCGTTTATATGGCGAATCATATCAACGTCTTCTGATCTGTAAAACTAGATTCTGGTTCAGTTTCATGTGTATGTGGGTCATTTTTGGGCTCGGGTAATATTTCAGTCCCTCTGACTGAAGTATTGGGTCACCAAAATGAAATGTTTAAAAGATGTATATGAATGTAAATAAATATAGCATTATTTTAAACTTTATTATAAAAATTATTTCGTTTAACCTAATTTTTACTTGGGAAATTAATATTAAAATGTGCACATAATAACTTTTGCAATTAATGCAAACGTGTTTTTGTTGCGAAGGTATAATTGAATAAAATCACACAATTTTCCCTCAGTCGACACTCAACCCCATCACACCAACCAAAGTCCACCCTTATGCGCCGTCATTAACAGGAAGTGACATCATTCAATATGTTTTTTTTTTTTTTACCTTGATTTAACCAGCTAGGCCAGTTGAGAACAAGTTCTCATTTACAACTGCGACCTGGCCAAGATAAAGCAAAAGTGCAACACAAACAATAACACAATAGAAACATCTATATACAGTGTGTGCAAATGGAGTATGGATGTAAGGCAATTAATAGGCCATAGTAGCAAAGTAATTCAAATTTAGCACATTAACACTGAAGTGATAGATGTGCAGATGATGATGTGCAAGTAGAAATACTGGTGTGTAAAAAAACAATATGGGGATGAGGTAGGTAGTTGGGTGGGCTATTTACAGATTGGCTAAGCTGCTCAGATAGCTGATGCTTAAAGTTAGTGAGGGAGATATAAGTCTCCAACTTCAGCGATTTTTGCAATTTGTTCCAGTCATTGGCAGCAGAGAACTGGAAGGAAAGGTGGCCAAAATGGATGTTGGCTTTGGGGATGACCAGTGAGCTATACCTGCTGGAGCGTGGGTGTTGGGTGGGTGTTGTTATGGTGACCAGTGAGCTGAGATAAGGCGGAGCTTTACCTAGCAAAGACTTATAGATGACCTGGAGCCAGTGGGTCTGGCGACGAATATGTAGCGAGGGCCAGCATACAGGTCGCAGTGGTTGTTGTCAACTGCATGGTACAGAAACAGGCAAGTAATCACGTTCTTTTATATCTGTATTTTGTTCGTTTTTAAAGTCAGGTGGGGATCGTTGAGCTGACCAACTCAAACCCGTTACATGAAATAAAGATGGAAAACTAGTACTTTCAAAATGATACTTTAAGCCATAAAAATATACAATCTATTAATTTTATGCCCACCACCATATGGTCTCCTGTCCTTCACCACATGAGGAGCAGAGGCCATTTTGAACCAAAAAACTCCACCCCGTCACATGTTTCATTGTAACTGGGTTGTAAACCTGTGACAGGTTTGAGTTATTTACTTATGATTATTGCATCTAAACAAATTAATTATTCAATATATTATACATTATTTATATTCACTTATGAAACATGCTGTAATGTATTCCATGTGAACAAAACTATATATTTTAAGGCAGTTGGTAGGAGAGTTGGGCAAGGTTCTTAACTACAGTTGTTCCTTTAAGTCGTTCTAGATCCTAAATGACTCAAGGATTATAGTGTATACTTGTATATATTCTAAGAATCTTTGATTTTACGTTATCCATTGAAACATCTAGGGAATGGTGGCACCCACCTCAACAGCAGAAAGACAAAGGCAGTGTCGAGCACGTCAAAATGCTGACCCAGAAAAAAGGGAACAATACCTTGAGATCAGTGATTTCAGTAAGAGAGACCAGCGTCAGAAGCGTAAACAGTGGAGAACAGCATACATAAGCAAGGAGAGGAAAGAAGCACTGAGGAACTTGACCACTCCTCCACAAAGTCCTGATCAGGTCATCATCCTTGCTCCTGGTGAGCTGATGTCAGCTGCCATTGTTCAACAAAGAAGGACCTACTCTGTGCATGCTTTAACACACAGCACTTCAGTTTCAGGCAGAAGGTCCTGGCTGCTCCAGTACTGCCAGCCAATGAGGAAAATCCACAACCTGTGGATGTAATCCAGGTCTTCTTGGGCAGTGGTGTATAGTGGAATACGGTGATGACCTTTATCCAGGCATCATCCTCGGCACGGATAAAAATGTGTGTACAAGTGAAATGTATGCATCGTGTCGGACCGAACAGATTTTTCTGGCCTTCTCGAGACGACATCCACTGGTATCAGTTTGATGAAGCATGTGACATCCCGCCACAGAGGTTGAGAGAGACGTGTGGGCCAGACTCTCAGGAAGAAAACCATGAATGAGTGAATATGGTCCTCCTGAGAAGAAGGATAGTCATGCTGACACTAGTGCTGTAGTTCCAGCTGTTCTAGCATTCTAAATGCCCTTGGAAAATGTTCCTACAGTTTGATGACACGTTGAACTTCTCTGATGAAACGTGTTGAATGTTATTAATTACCCTAATGCCTGATGTTTTTATTTGTTTGGTTAATAAAACCCAGATTATTCTAAATATATCTAATGTCCTTGTTACATGGTTGAATACAATGAAATTAAATGTTTGGGGTAAATCTTGGATGGATTTTTGACAGTTAACTAAACTAGATTATATGGAAACCAATCTCTTCAACCTGTTACAGTATTCCACCCTGTCACCCGTCTCAACCCTGTTACATGACAATATTTGTTAAACAAAATGGCAAAGATGAATAAATATGAATTGAATGTTTTCTGAGCTCAGTCTGAAATGTTAAGGACAATCCCAAACTATTAGAGTTGTTATAATTCTGAATTTAAAGTATTTTTTATTTATTTAAATGACCCCACTGACACAAAATATGTCTATTTCAGGGTTTAATATAGCAAAAGTCTGAGATTTTACATTTTATATTATAATAATTTAATTGGTTTGGGGGACACATGAGCATTAGGTAAATGTTGATTTCATAACAAGTATATTTTATAATCATATTCTGACAACTTCCATATTGTCTGTGACGGGTTTGAAGATAAATAGTGTCCATATCAGACAACAATAAAAGGGCTTTAATGCCTTAAGTGGGAATGTTTTCTTGAAGGTTTAATATGTACTTAATGTTGTGGGGTGTTCAGAAAATGCATTTATTCTAGTAAAACATTTATATATATATATATATATATATATATATTGCCCAAGAATGACCCATATGTTGGGTTTCCTAATTGAAGTTCACAAGTGAGTCCTTTTCATTTGAAGGAAACATGATCGCTGTTGTTGATTATGCTTATTCCAGCTGACTGTCACACAAAAACCTGTTTTGGAAAAGTTTTTTGAAGCTATGATGATTCTGACATTGACAGTGTTCGTTTGACATATTATGGTGCTCACGTCATTAGGTAGGGCAATCTGTCCTTTTTGAGTTGTGGAGAGCTTAAATAGTTGGATACAGTTGCAGTATGCTTATGTTACTGAAGATGACATATCCATTGTTACAGGCCAATTGATTTGCAGGTATTTTGCTTATTTGCCCCAAATATCACAACAACCCCCATCTATGGACATGAAATCGGATCAATATCTTAGTCTTGAAAACACTCGTTACCTACCGATCAATACATCCATCTCAGCTGAGCCGGACTTTACCCTTATTCATGATGACTCAAATTCCGTTTCATTACATTGAGCCATTGAACATCGCCTTTAACCTTGTGAGGAAGATTTTTCACTGTCTTTTTTACTGTTGTTTTTATTTCTTTATTTACCTATTGTTCACCTAATACCTTTTTTACACTGTTGGTTAGAGCCTGTAAGTAAGCATTTCACTGTAAGGTCTACTACACCTGTTGTATTCGGCGCACGTGACAAATAAATATTAATTTGATTTGAGATGGCCCTTTGCTGCCCAAATGTTCTGTCTTCGCAAATACGCCTCACACGCCATACAGTTTTGGAAACAATTTGACATTTCATATAAACTGGAAATACATTTTCCAAATACAAAAGTTGCACCCGGCTATATTTTCAAGGACACAGCATCCAACCAGTGTGCACTTCCTCTCCTCCAATTTCCGCTTCAAATGTCTCCAAGGAAGAATCTCAATTGGTCTCCTTTAATCGCCTCTCCTCCTCAAAATCCATTGGAGGAGGTCAGAGGGAAGAGAGAGAAAGCTAGGAATCAAGGAAACCAATTGAGATTCTCCCCAATGGGGTGTAACTGGGGAGGAAGTTACAAACCTCATGTTTTTGAAAATTCTGCAACTTTGCTAAACTACGTACAGTAAGTATATAATTTGTATTTGAATTATTATTTCTAGCTGATGTGAAAGTTAAGTTCCAAAGGTTTCCAAAACCGTATCGCAAGGGAGGATTATTAACGTTCCAAAACGTTACAACTGAACATTCATATTGTAGTTCATTGATCCAGCAGTCATTCATAGGGCTTTGATTGAGAACAAGGGCTGGGTAGCTATACACCCTTCAATTCTAGAGAGCTAAGCCTGACTGTATGAGAGTCAGAGAGGCCTAGCAAAACAATTTAACTTGTGTCCAGTTAGTCACGAAATGTGGCAATGCCTTCAATTGTTGAGGCAACGCCACACATATTTACATAGGAACAAAAAACAAACGTCCCTTGTCTATCACGAATGTTGAATAAAATTATATTTGAACTTACTCTACCCATTGTCCGTGGTATTCCTTCAGCTGGTTGATATGAGACAATGAACACAGGAAATTATTATTAAACCGACTTCTTCTAAACGGGTGTCTGTGTTTGGCAATCAAGACGGAAGTACACTGAACAAAAATATAAGGGGAGTGGATCAGAAAACCAGTTTATATCTGGTGTGACCACCATTTACCTCATGCAGCGCATCTCCTTTGCATGGAGTTAATCAGGCTGATTGTGGCCCGTGGAATGTTGTCCCACTCTTCAATGACTGTGCGAAATTGCTGGATATTGGCGGGAACTGGAACAATCTGCCGTTCACGTCCATCCAGAGCATCCCAAACATGCTCAATGGGCGACATGTCTGGTGAGTATGCAGGCCATGGAAGAACTGGGACATTTTCAGCTTCCAGGAATAGTGTACAGATCCTTGCGACATGTGGCGGGGCATTATCATGCTGAAACATGAGGTGAAGGCTGAATGGCACGACAATGGGCCTCAGGATCTAGTCACAGTATCTCTATGCATTCAAATTGCCATCGATAAAATGCAATTGTGTTCATTGTCCGTAGCTTAAGCCTGCCCATACCATAACCCCACCATGGGGCACTCTGTTCACAACGTTGACATCTGCAAACCACTTGCCCATACGCCACCCTACACTCTTTCTGCCATCTCCCTGGTACAGTTGAAACCAGGTTTCATCTGTGAAGTGCACACTTCTCCAGCTTGCCAGTGCCATCGAAAGTGAGCATTTACCCACCTAAGTCAGTTATGACACCGAACTGCTGTCAGGTCAAGACCCTGGTGAGGACAACGAGCATGCAGATGAGCTTCACTGAGACGGTTTCTGACAGTTTGAGCAGAACTTTTTTGGTTGTGCAAACCCACAGTTTCATCAGCTAACCGAGTGGCTCGTCTCAGACGATCCCGCAGGTGACGAAGCCGGATGTGCAGATCCCGGGCTGGCGTGGTTACACGTGGTCTGTGGTTTTGAGACCGTTTGGGCGTACTGCCAAATTCTCTAAAACGACATTGGAGGCATCTTATAGTAGAGAAATTAACTTTAATTTCTCTGGCAACAGCTGTTGTGTGTATTCCTGCAGTCAGCATGCCAATTGAATGCTCCCTCAACTTGAGACTTCTATGGCATTGTGACAAATTGTAACATTTTAGTGGCCTTTTATTGTCCCAAGCACAAGATGCACCTGTGTAATGATCATGCTGTTTAATCAGTTTCTTGATATGCCAAACCTGTCAGGTGGATGGATTATCTTGGCAAAAGAGAAATGCTCACTAACAGTGATGTAAACAAATTTGCTCACAATTTGAGAGAAATAAACTTTTCGCGCGTATGGAGCATTTCGGGGATTTTTTATTTCAGCTCATGAAACATGGGACCAACACATTACATGTTGCGTTTATATTTTTGTTCAGTATACCAGCACACTAACAGGTGTTTACATGGTTTTGCAGATGTGCCAGAAATGTCAACTTTAGTACCCGCTCTCAAATAAATCAGGTAAAACAATTAGGGCCCCATTTAGTCGACTGGTTGATTGTTTGGTCGATTAGGCTGTTCGTCCACCAAGATTTATTTTGTTGAGCAGTTGCAATTTTTATTTTTCACCGCGCATAAGACACCTGTCTGATAAGCGCATCTCAGTGGACGGATCCATTGCTGAGGCCACGGGGATGGCACAGTCCATCAATCTAAGACGTGATATTGTATATGGTTATATTACATAAAAATAATGGCGCAACACTAATAAATCTATTTTATAAGATGCACTTCCTCCCACGTTGGATACGGTCTAAAATGAGATTCTGAAACTATCTTCAGTGCGCAGTAGAATTGGCACATTTCCCTATGTTGCTATGTGCGTAATAGCAAAGTTAACCAGCATATTGAGATTGAGAACAATGCAGTGGAGGCAGCAGAGATTAGGAAACAGCCTTAGCCCAATTGTCTAAGACAATTGAGGCGAGAGGAAACCAACTTATTTAGGTATATAATCAATAGGCTAACTGTTAAATGTGCCTGGCTTTATGAACCCTCCATATACAGTACCAGTCAACATTTGACAGCTACTCATTCAAGGGTTTTTCTTTATTTTTTTACATTGTAGAATAATAGTGAAGACATCAAAACAATGAAATTACACATGGAATCATGTAGGAACCAAACAAGTCTTAAACAAATCAAAATATATTTTATATTTTAGTTTCTTCAAAGTAGCCAACCTTTGCCTTGACAGCTTTGCACACTCTTGGCATTCTCTCAACCAGCTTCATATGGAATGCTTTTCCAAAAGTCTTGAAGGAGTTCCCGCATGCTGAGCACTTGTTGACTGCTTTTCCTTCACTCTACGTTCCAACTCATCCCAAACCATGTCAATTGGGTTGAGGTTGGGTGTTTGTGGAGGCCAGGTCATCTGATGCAGCACTCCATCACTCTCCTTCTTGATCAAATAGCCCTTACACAGCCTGGAGTTGTGTTGGGTCATTGTCCTGTTGAAAAACAAATGACAGTCCCACTAACTGCAAACCAGATGGGATGGCGTATCGCTGCAGAATGCTGTGCCTTGAATTCTAAATAAATCAAGACAGTGTCACCAGTAAAGCATCCCCACACCACCTCCATGCTTCATGGTGGGAACCACACATACGGAGATCATCTGTTCACCTACTCTGCGTCTCACAAAGACACGCCGGTTGGAACCAAAAACCTCACATTTAGACTCATCAAACCAAAGGACAGATTTCCACCAGTCTAATGTCCATTGCACCAAAAGCACTCGCAAACTTCAACGCCTGGTACGGCAACTGCTCCTCCCACAACCGTAAGGCTCTCCAGAGGGTAGTGAGATCTGCACAACTCATCACCGGGGGCAAACTACCTGCCCTCCAGGACACCTACACCACCCGATGTCACAGGAAGGCCATAAAGATCATCAAGGACAACAACCACGGGAGCCACTGCCTGTTCACCCCGTTATCATCCAGAAGGCGAGGTCAGTACAGATGCATCAAAGCAGGGACAGAGAGACTGAAAAACAGCTTCTATCTCAAGGACATCAGACTGTTAAACAGTCACCGCTGTGTTAAGAAGCAGTGCGGCTTGGTTGGGTATCGGAGGACACATGACTTTCAACCTTCGTCTCTCCCGAGCCCGATGAGACAAGATACCACGAAATTGGGGAGAAAAAAGTCACCACTAACATTGAGTGGCTGCTGCCAACATACTGACTCAACTCCAGCCACTTTAATAATGGAAATTGATGTAAAAAATGTATCACTAGCCACTTTAAACAAAACAATTTACATATAATGTTTACATACCCTACATTACTCATCTCATATTTATGTATATACTGTACTCTATATCATCTACTGCATCTTGCCATCTGCCATGTATCACTAGCCACTTTAAAAATTATGCCACTTATGTTTACATACCCTACATTTCACATCCCATATGTATATACTGTACGATACCATCTACTGCATCTTGCCTATGCCGTTCTGTACCATCACTCATTCATATATCTTTATGTACATATTCTCATTCATATATCTTTATGTACATATTCTTATCTCTTTACACTTGTGTGTATAAGATAGTAGTTGTGGAATTTTTAGGTTAGATTACTCGTTGGTTATTACTGCATTGTCGGAACTAGAAGCACAAGCATTTCGCTAGACTCTCATTAACATATGCTAACCATGTGTATGTGACAAATAAAATTTGATTTGACTTTAAAACAGTTAGAGTTTTAGTTACTCCACAATACTAACCTAAATGACAGTGAAAGGAAGTCTGTACAGAATACAAATATTCCAGAACATGCATCCTGTTTGTATTAAGGCACTAAAGTAAAACTGCAAAGAAATTAACTTTGTTCTGAAATCAAAGCATTATGTTTGAGGCAAATCCAATACAACACATCACTGAGTACCACTTTTCATATTTTCAAGCATGGTGGTGGCTGCATCATGTTATGGGTATGCTTGTCATTGGCAAGGACTAGCGAGTTTCTTTGGATGAAAATAAATTTATTAAAGCTAAGCACAGGCAAAACCCTAGTGGAAAAACTGGTTGTCTTCTTTCCAAATGACGCTGGGAGAAAAAATGATCACATCTGGAACAGTTTCTCAAAGAGTGATAATTTGGCAAGTTGAAACGATACATTTAAAAAAAAAATTGATATATACAGACAATCGATGTAGTTTATTATACCTGTTCCTTTTGAATTTTATAAATGGATTAACAATTCTATAATGAACACTGCATGGGAATGAATTATGCCCAGTACATCTGTTTTGTGAGTAGGCCAAGGGTTAATGATTCTGATGAATATACCCTCTTTGTTTTTGCATATTTTCAGTGTGGAACCTGTCTATGTTTAGGGAGGTAATAGCCTAGGCTAACCGATTCTAAATGCCACTAGCAGTTCGCAAAGTAGGGTCGTCACTAATGTAACTTGGCACAGTCATAAACCCTGCCTGTTTCTACAATTTAGTTTCTTAAAATCTGATTTTAAACCACAACGTTAACTTTATGCCTTACCTAAAAAAAAAAAAAAGTGTTCAGTGCCGGTAAGTGTATGATGCAAAAATGTATTTTGTCCCCCCACACCAAAAGCGATCACGACACGCAGGTTAAAATATCAAAACAAACTCTGAACTAATTACATTTATTTGGGGACAGGTCGAAAAGCATTAAACATGTATGGCAATTTAGCTAGTTAGCTTGCACTTGCTAGCTAATTTGTCCTATTTAGCTAGCTTGCTGTTGCTAGCTAATTTGTCCTGGTATATAAATATTGTTGTTATTTTACTTGAAATGCACAAGATCTTCTACTCTGACAAATTAATCCACACATTAAACGGCCAACCGAATCATTTCTAGTCATCTCTTCTCCTTCCAGGCTTTTTCATCTTTGAATTTATATGGTGATTGGCATCTACACTTTTACCACAACAACCTTTTACCACAACAACCACAATCACCCACGTGGGTATAACCAATGAGGAAATGGCACGTGGGTACCTGCTTCTATAAACCAATGAGGAGATGGGAGAGGCAGGACTTTCAGCGTGATCTGCGTCAGAAATAGGAATGACTTCTATTTTAGCCCTTGGCAACACAGACGCTCGCGGTCAGTGTGGGTGCAATAATTGAATAACATGGATTTCTAAATGTATTTTGTGATGCACGCAACGTGTCCGGTCTGGTCAGCATGTGAGATATTGCTGCGCATTCAGTGTCCCATCAGCCCAGCCAGCCAATTCATTAACTTAATTTCCACTGTAAAAAGCATCTAGACATTAGTTCCCCACGCTTCTATCTTAACATTTGGTTTGCAACAACAGGGGTTTGTACAAACATTGCCATCCTTTCTCTAGACATTTGCAACGTTGTTTCAATATTGAAATTTGATCACACACACAAAAATGTCAATAGAAAACAGGTTCAACTAAATGAAATCCAGCTACTTTGCTGTTATTCTAGCTGCACGGTTTGATGTGACTGTGTTAGCTGTAGTTGGCTAGCTAGCAAGCAAGGGATAAGAGCGTATAGAACGAACGACTGGGTCGCGTCCATAGATATCTAATAAACACACTTCACGACTGTCGAGTCTCTAGCAACCTAACCGATAGAATGAACGGACATCTTTTGTCAGCCAGTCGAAATCATGAATCATCATAATTTTCATGGATATATAAAATACCATTTTATTGGTCACATACACATATTTAGAAGATGTTATTGCAGGTGTATCGAACTGCTTGTGTTCCTAGCTCCTGCAGTGCAGTAGTATCTAACAATTCACAGCAATGCACAAATCTAAAAGAATGGAATTAAGAAATAAATAAATATTAGGACGAGCCATGTTGGAGTGGCATTGATAGAATGAACGGCCAGCTGGCTTGGCTAGCAACCATAGATGTCGGGACAAGGCCTATATTTTCATTCAGGAATGAAATGGTAGCATATAAATACATTTACAAAAAAAAATGTTTTATTGAATTTCTAACCGGTTGTAAAAAACATATTGTACACAAGGTTGTGCATAACTACTTTTTTAGCACGGCTGTGCTGATCTACGGGACTCGGCAACCTCGTACCGATGACTGCAGAACAGCCGTGCTAAAAAAGTATTTTTAAAGTATTTTAGCACGCCCTCTCGTGTACAATTGCTTTAGTCGACACCGGTTGGTGTGTAGCACTGTGGCATGGTTATAGCCATCGGGTGAGGTAGTTCCTGCTCCCAGGACTGCCGCACATAGAGCAGCTGGTCTGTGATGGATTCATCCCAGCCTCTCTCCCTTCTCTACAGTGCATCTCCCCACATGTGCCACAGGGCTTCTTTAGTGTACATGCACTGTCTTTGTGTCCCCATCCGCATCTGAGACACCTCTCCTTCTGTTGGACCCAGAAGGACCGCTGTGCAGTATTCAACTTGGAAAAGTCGGTGCAGTTATTTGAAGTAGTGATCCTTAGAATCACAAAAGGGGCAAAAAGGCTTAAACCTGTCATTAACCCTGGTCTGTCCTTTGTTAGGTCCACTAGGCTTATGATCTACCGTGACCTGGTGCACACCAGAGAGAGAGAGGGTTCTGCAGGCCTCTCCGTGGGGTACCTGCATCACTGCCTCTTCCTCACCAGCCAATCAGAAAAGTCTGTGTGTGTATGTCTGTGGGCCTCCATCTTGCACGATTCCCTTGGGAAAACAGTGCTCAGCTAAGAGATCCCGGTAGGCTGTCCACATGGGACCCACAAAGGAGCTTGTTTAGCATACCCACCAGGCCTCCCACTGATAAAGCAAAGTCCTCCAGCACCTGGGCATCTCCCACTCTGATGGAGGGTGCATTCAGGATGGCAGACAACTCACCCTGTACCAGTTGTGGTTGACCATTTGCGCAGCTGGAAGGCTTATGTGGCCCAGTGTTAAGGACACTACCTGTTTGTTAACTACCACTGCCTCTCCTCCAGTGGATCTTTACAGGCATGTGGAGAGACTGTGGCAGATGGACACTCCTCTCTACAGAAATGAGAACCTTCTGACCTGCTCTAAACAAGACCATATGGCAGTGGCCATTCTTGAGGCTAAGACTGTTCGTGTGCCAGTGGGTGGTGGAGAGAGTTATGCCACCCCACTGCTGAGAAAAGGGGAGGCCCCCTGAGGCTCTGATGCCGCTGCTGCACAGTACAGAGTGCCGCCTGGCTAAGGTCTCCACAGTAGTGGAGAGGGGACTGGGAATGATATCCAGTGTGGGCTCAGTCTCTATAGCAGGCAGCTCCTGATGACCAGTGGGGGCTGGGAACATGACGTGTCCCTGCCCGGTCTCAGTAGCAACCGTTAGAGGAGAGGCGGCTTCCTGCTGCTGAACTGCATAAGACCGTCCTATATCCTCCACTGCAACCTGTCGGAGACGGATCCCCTGATTGGAGGAAGCCTGGGATCTGGTCTGTTGTTGCAATAGGCAAATCAGACCCTCGATATTCGATATTGGCAAAAACATGCTTCTGTACTCCATACAACATAGTCAGCGATGTCCACGGCGCTGCAACTCACTGACACTCCAATTTAGGAGTATAATCCTCCTGTTGGGAATGCAGCCCCACCTGGTGCCGAATACTATTCCACAGGTGGAGAGGACATCGCGGAAGCCCCTGCCTGTCCCGGAGTGTAGGTATAATCCAAATGTGATGGCGCTGCGGCTCAGGGGGCATCACTGGCTGGGGGATAACTGGTAACATAGTCCCTCAGGTACTCAAGGCCTCCTGCTCCGGACTACACATGGACTGGATGTCAGGTCCTCTGCATGACCTCTGGAGGTTGCCATATATCATGATCAGTAAGCCACATATTTGTGAGGTAGAACCTCCAGAATAAACGGGGCTGTGGCTTTACTGATACTTATCTCCTATTAGAGAGAGACAAGGCAACCTCCAGAGTATTCCAAACAGATTACTTTATTGACCTATTACAGCTGGTTATAGGTCTAAAACAGAATATTAACATGGAGTGAAGCTATGATAAATACAATAACTACAATATACATGTAATGGATATAATAATGGAAGAAGTGGCACTGAATGGAATACTATGAATGGATGACAATAACAGTAACGGAGAGTAACGGGACTGTATAAATACACAGGGAATGGCAGGCTATTACATAGTAACAAGCAATAAAGGACTGTATGAAATGAATTACAAATCAATAATAGGAAGTACTGGCTAATTGTTACCGACAATAATATAAGTAGCTATTAACACAGTAGTAATGAGATGGAGAAACTAAGCAACACCAGCTATACTAGCACAGTGCAACAATGACAGCAATAAGAACAAATAATAAACATATATTCTTTCATGCAACCCAAACCCATAAATACAACCAAGCTCTCACAAGGAATTACACTGGGAAGGAAAAAGACAAGAGGGGATTTACTTATACCCTTGTAAGAGCATGGTCTGGGCCATTCACAAACCAGAAGCACTGCATCCTGGGGCTATGGGCAGGGATGAGGCACATGGCTACTCCCTGATTGGCTGGGCTGCAATCTAATGATCTCTCACATGTTGACTAAGGATGGGTGAGACCTAGACAAACAACACGGCACCAGCCAAATTAGGTAAACAGGTGGTAATTTAGCCTAACATCCTGGAGGGAGAATTCTTTACAATCAGCAATAGTTTTGGTAGTTTTGCTTTAAACAGTCAGTGTATATGGTCATTTTTAGATACACAGGGTAAAGTTGATCATTTCATAACGAGCAATCACTTTTGCGAGGCACACTGCATGGCCAAAGCAGGGGGGGAAAAGAAGCTCACTAAACTTCCAAACGGTCAAAACCATTTGATTTTGAAATGGGGGTGAAGTCCAAAGTTATCCTATATGTTCATTGGCTATGTCATAGCTGAATTGTAAGTTGATACATTACTAGCTCAAACCCATCATCTGCAACAATGACAAGTTCATTAGTGAGTGGTGGTGATTTCTGTGAGATGTAGTGGGGTGGTAGATGGCTCAGGTCAGGTACCTACTTATACACACACAAATGTTAGTGCACTGAATTGTTACAAACTGAACCGTATCGGAGCCCATGTATATAGATAGATACGAATCGGATCGTCTTGAAAGGGAAAGATTAACATCCAGTTTTTGATAGAATTGCGTTCTGTGGGTCCCCCTACCAAAACCCAAAAAGATCTCGTGCGGGCTGCTCTTTCTTTGCCCGATTACCCATCTACTTCGCCCGCTAAAATGTATTCTCCACAATGAATGTATGAGGTGATAGAGCAGCAGTATTAGACTGAGCCGTCAGGCAATCTCCTTCTCCTTTAACTAACAAGCGGCTCCCTTGTCAGAGGTAGCGTCAAATATATAGATGTTTTAAATTACTATGGATATCAGCACCCAAAGAATAGTATGCAGTTAAATAGGAAAAACAAGTACAAGGTAAGCATTAAAAAATTGACATTTTTACAGGTACTGACTGATACTGAACAAAAATAGATGCAACATAGAAACACACAAAAAGCTTATTTCTCTCACATTTTGTGCACATTTGCCAAGATAATCCATCCACCTGACAGGTGTGGTATATCAAGAAACTGATTAAACAGCATGATCATTACACAGGTGCACCTTTTGCTGGGGACAAAAGGCCACTCTAAAATGTTACATTTTGTCACAACACAATGCCACAGATGTCTCACGTTTTGAGGGAGCGTGCATTTGGCATGCTGACTGCAGGAATGTCCACCAGAGCTGTTGCCAGAGAATTTAGTTAATTTCTCTACCATAAGCCACTTCTGTTGTTTTAGAGAATTTGGCACTGCATCTAACTGGCCTCACAACCGCAGACCACATGTAACCATGCCAGCCCAGGACCTCAAGGAGGGATGGATGGATCCTTTACCTATTCTAAAGAAGAGTGCTAGAACAAACAGTAGGTTTGGCAGGGTTTGATGTTGTCAGTAAAGGGGTGGTTTAAAACCCAGGATGTGGAACCAGGAGTCAGTCAGGTTTGTCAGTCAGTCAGGTTTGTCAGGTATGGGTGTGTCTCTCTACGCCACAATGACACATACATAACAACTGTAATATGTTACTGAGCCCATTACTACATGTTGTACATGTTACTGAGCCCAATAGTACATTACTTTGTCATGCTCATATCGATCATGTTCCTGCCTGGCGGGCCTGGGGCATCTAGGCTCCTGCTGTTTCTGTCTGTATGTCTGTCTACATTTTTGGATTTATATCAAACTTTTTCATCACTAATGTCCTCCCCTACTCTCTCTACAGGGTGGTTGCTGATACATTAGGGACCAGGGCTAGCTGTGGGTCTGGTGGTGAGACTGAGCCATACCTCCTGCCCCGCTGAATAGTGTGTGAGAGAGAGGCGACTGGAGGGGGAGGCAGGTGCCATGCTCCAGGGGTGAGGCGGGAGAGAGAGAGACACACACACAGGGCTCAGGGGTGGTGGGTGAGGTTGCCAAGGAGATGAAGTTGAAACAGCGGGTGGTGTTGCTGGTTGCTGTGCTACTCCTGTTGGGGCTGGCCAAATTCTTTCTGCTGGATGGAGGAGAGGGGTCCGCAGCCAGTCGACGAGACCTCCGGGCCTTCCGCAAGGTACGGCTGTTTGTGCGTGTCAATGTTTATATCTGTGTGTGTACTGTGTGTGTGTGTGTGTACTTGTGAGCATTAATGTGGAAGTCTGTGTTCCCAGATGGAGGCAGGCCTGTCTCTCTCACGCGGTGACCGGCTAACACACACCCTCCAGTCTCCATGGGAGGTGGCAAACCAATGGGTGGGCCCCAGGGAGGTGTACCCTGAGGAGACCCCCGAGCTGGCAGCCGTCCTCTCCGCGCTGGGCACTGCCCGAGTGGAGCGGGCAGATGTGGGCTACAAGGGCACCCAGCTCAAAGCTCTACTAATACTGGACGGGGGGCAGAAGGTGGTCTTCAAACCCAAGAGGTGAGGTGGAATACACACACATTGTCCTCTGGTTCTCTGCTGCGGAGTTGTACGGTTTTTGTTAGGTCAGATTAGGACAGTGCTTTTATTCTGTGTCTTACGTAAGAGGATTCCTCAATCACGTCCTCCCTGTCCATTTCTCTCTCTTTTTCCAGGTATAGTAGAGGCTATGTGGTAGAAGGAGAGCCTTATGCAGGTTATGACAGACACAACGCAGAGGTGGCAGCTTTTCACCTGGACAGGTACACACACGTATCGGCCTAATGCATTAAAATATATACGTTTTAGTTTTGGCCATCTGAATACTGGTGTTGCTAGTGGTATGTGACTATCTGTCCTGTGTATCCATCTGCTGTAGGATCCTGGGTTTCAGAAGAGCACCCCTAGTGGTCGGGAGGTTTGTCAACCTGAGGACTGAGATCAAACCTGTCGCTACGGACCAGCTACTCAGTACCTTTCTAATGCAGGGTGAGACACACACACACTAGAGGGCTCTTTTCAGTCCCACCCATAATGTTTTCTTATAGACATACCACTCCCTATAAAGTTGATAAGATAACATTGTGTGTCTGGGTTCAAGAAGCAGTGGGCTGGATCTCTCTCTAAATGAAAATGGTTAACCATTTTTTCTCCCTTTCTTTGTCTCTGGCCCTTCCTCTCTCTCTCCAGGTAATAATAGTTGTTTCTATGGGAAGTGTTACTACTGTAGAGAGAGTGAACCGGCATGTGCGGAGGGAGATATGATGGAGGGATCGGTAACTCTCTGGCTGCCAGACGTCTGGCCTCTCCAGAAACACAGACACCCCTGGGGACGCACCTACAGGGAGGGCAAACTGGCCAGGTAGGGGTGTGTCCGCATTTGTGCTTATATGTTAAAGTCCTACTCCAGTCTCCTTTTCACCTAATTTAATACCCAATTTACTTAACAAAAAATCTAAATAGGTGGTCCAGGTATCCTCATGACATGGCACAAGTTGCCTTGTCTTGTTCCTCAAGCAAGGGGGAGGCCAATGAATCACATCAGACCAATTCCTTGAATGGCCTACTTCTTGAAGTTTGCAGTTTTCTAAAAAAAAAATTACAAATTCTCAAAACATATTGTTTTACCACTACTGTAAAAAGGTCCAGACACCTTTTTTGTGATTTCAGTAGTTTTTGGGAAACTTACCCCAACAGCAAATCACTTCCTCATTGTCATTGTGTAGTATGGGGGCTTTGAAAAAAAACATGAACAAAGAATAAAAAATAAAAAAATCCAATATGTATTTTTTGAAACGGTAAAGCTCTCAGTATAGTGATGCAGGTCTTTAGATGTTGTACACATGAAATAGTGTCAGTCCACAACGTTGTATTCCATTTTGTTGTGACTCGAGTGATACCTCTAAATCCATTCTTCAGGTAACTGACAAAATACCGTGAGTAAATATACAAAGTATATTGGAAGCATGGGGTGCTTCCACACAGGAAGTTCCAGACACTTGTAGAATTAACGCCAAGGCGCATTGAAGCTGTTCTGGCAGCTTTTGGTGGACCTACTCCTTATTAAAACACTATGTTGGTGTTTCCTTTATTCAGGCACCTGTAGCAGCAGGCTACATGGAGAATGGAACAGCTGGATAGGGGAAACGGCTCAAGTCCAACAAATGGAATAAAACGTTGCAGTTAAAGTTCAGCTTGGCACAATTTCATGTATACAACATCTAAAGACCTGCTTTTCTGTTCCCAAAAGGACATATTTGGGTGTTTTTGGAGCCTTTATTCATGTTTTTTCAGGCCCCAATACTACACAACGACGATGAGGAAGTGATGCTATTCGGGTTAAGTTTCTCAAAAACAACTGAAATCACAAAAAAAGGACACTTCTATAACATGCGATTTACATCCAAAATAGAGATTAAGTTGTAAAAAAAATAACTTCTCCTTTAACCTTTACGGGATCGGTGTCCCTATACCGAGATGGTTGAGCATGACTGTTGTAAGTAACAGCAAACTTTACAAGACATAGACATGTCTTATATGGGCAGAAAGCTTAAATTCTTGTTTATCTAACTGCATTGTCCAATTTAAAGTAGCTATTACAGTGAAAGAATACCACGCTATTGTTTGAGGAGAGTGCACAACAACAAAACTTATCACGGCAACTGGTTTGATACATTCCCCTCTGAAGGTAAATAATGTACTTACATTCAGGAATTTTTTTCTGATTTGTCATCCTGAGGGTCCCAGAGATAAAATGTAGCATAGTTTTGTTTGATAAAATCCATTTTTATATTCAAATGTAGGAACTGGGTTCCACAGTTTGAACGCCTGCCGTCTCTGGCTCCACACCCACCCCACCTGGCCAACTAGATGTGTGAAAGTTAGTGTATTAGCTAATAATCCATCATGTATGACATTCCTGGGAGTGTATAAACTGTAATTTTGTATGTTCTCTATAATTATGTACTTGAAAATGTATCAATTGGCCAATACGACACGTAACATTTTGTCCAGTATTGGCATGCGTCACATGTTTTTTTGTTTGTATTATCTTTTACCAGATCTAATGTGTTATATTCTCCTACATTAATTTCACATTTCCACAAATTTCAAAGTGTTTGCTTTCAAATGGTATCAAGAATATGCATATTCTTGCTTCAAGTCCTGAGCTACAGGCAGTTAGATTTGTGTGTGTCATTTCAGGCAAAATTGGGGGGGGGGGAAGAGTGTCAGGTAGCCTAGCGGTTAAGAGCGTTGGGCCAGTAACTGAAAGGTCACTGGTTCAAGTCCCCAAGTTGATTAGGTGAAAAATCTACCGATGTTTTTTATTGATCCTGTAAGTTGCTAAATTACAAATATGTAAGTGTTACGGTGTTTCTATTTCTCTTTTAAACAGGAGAAGTAAAAAACTAAATGCTTTAACTGTGTGTAGGTGGGAGTATGATGAGAGCTACTGTGATGCGGTGAAGAAGATGCCTCCGTACGACGCCGGTCCCAGACTGCTGGACGTCATAGACACAGCCATCTTTGATTACCTCATCGGCAACGCCGACCGACATCACTACGAGAGTTTCCAAGACGATGGAGGAGCCAGCATGCTCATCCTGCTGGATAACGCCAAGAGGTGAAGAACACAAACACATCACTAAGTGTAAACACAAAGAAACTCTAGACATGCTGACTAAGCTGGCAACTCCTTTCACCTCTAACTCCATCTCTCCATCCCCCAGTCCACTCCTCTTTTACCTCTGTCCCTGTTGATTGATCTGCTGAGCTAAGTGTGAACTAGGGTAGTGTTGCCCAACCCTGGTCCTCCAGTACCCCCAACAGTACACCGTTTCATTATAGCCCTGGACAAACACGCCTCATTCAGCACATGAGGGCTTGATGGTTAATTGACCAGATGAATCAGGTGTTACAATAAAATGTGTACTGTTGGGGGTACCGGAGGACCAGGGTTGGGAAACACTGTGCTAGAATGTGTGTTATGATAGTGTGTCAAATCAAATGTTATTGGTCATATACACATATTTAGCAGATGTTTTGCGTGTGTAGTGAAATGCTTGTGTTCCTAGCTCCAACAGTTTAGTAATATCTAACAATACACAAATCTAAAAGTAAAAGAATGGAGTTAAGAAATATTAGAACAAGCAATATCAGAGTGGCATTGACTAAAATCCAGTAGAATAGAATACAGTATATACAGATTAGTAAAGCAGTATGTAAACATTATTAAAAGTGACCGGTGATTCCATGGCTATGTATATAGGGTAGCAGCCTCTAAGGTGTAGGTAGGGTTGAGTAACCGGCTGTTAGCCGGCTAGTGATGGCTATTTAACAGTATCATGGCCTTGAGATAGTAAGGCATCTGAAGACAGCTTCTATGGTGTAGGGTTGAGTAACCGGCTGTTAGCCGGCTAGTGATGGCTATTTAACAGTATCATGGCCTTGAGATAGTAAGGCATCTGAAGACAGCTTCTAAGGTGTTTTGTTGTTTGCAGTTTTGGGAATGCAGCTTTGGATGAAAGAAGCATTCTGGCCCCTATATATCAGTGTTGCATGTGAGTAGACACACACACACACACACTGAAAATACCAACATTTCCTCAAAGGAATCACAACCCATTCCTAGTGTTTATGAACAGTTCTCTCTTACTCTCCCTCCCTCCGTCAGGGTGCGTGTGTCTACGTGGAACAGGTTGAACCTGCTGAGAGCTGGGGCTCTGAGTTCAGCCCTAAGACAGGCCCTGACCTTTGACCCCATTAACCCTGTCCTGGCCGAGCCCCACCTGGCTGCCCTGGACAGACGGCTGTCTGGTGTTATAGCAACCATCCAGCAGTGTGTAGAGTCGCTGGGCCCCGACAACACACTGATAGAGGACCGCATGATCCTGCCACACCCCTAGAAAAGGACGGGAGGGAGGAAGGAGGAGGGAAAGGATAACCTGTCTCGCCTCGAGGGAGAGAGGGTTCAGCCATGGGAGGAGCTGGATGATCAACCCCTCCTCCTCCTCTCACGGCCCCCCAGAAAGGAACAGGAAATGACCCCAGCAGCAGGAAGTGACTTGATAAAGGACTGGGTGTTGAGTCCTCTACAAACTGTTCGCGTCCACGCTAGGACCAACTCCATACCTAACTCTTTCCTGACGTCTCCGGTCACACACACACACACACACACTCTGCCAGAACCTCTCTCTCCATCCAGTGTAAAGGAGGGAACCAAGGCCAAAGGACTCAACCCAAAGACACTCAGGATAGTGGGGGGGTTCCATACACCCCCCCTCCCCTCCTATCTGGACACAATCGCGAGAGAGAGACTGGCCAACTGACCATGGGGGGGCAGGAGGGGGATTTTGGGGTCAGTCTGATTGTGACAAACAGATGTCTGTATCCAAAATGGCATCCTATTCCCTGTATAGTGCAAAGGCTCCAAAAGTAGTGCACTGTATATAGAGGGAATTGGCTGCCATTTCACATCTGCTCGATGTGAGCAGTCTGACCAGTGACTACGGATGCTATTCCACATATTGCACTAGTTCCGGCCCCTGTTTCTCAGACCCAATTCCTGGACTAAAAGCACTTTCAGTAGAGATTCTTTATACATGCCATAAAGAGATCAATGGAATGCAGACCGTGGGGGATAGAAGAGGGACACTGTCATTGGTGCCCATTCAAAAAATCTGATCTAACAAAGTGGATATTCGTCAATTCTCTCATGATGTACACTGAATGTAGAAAACATTAGGAACATCTTCCTAAAATTTAGTTGAACCCCCTCCCCCCTCCTTTTTGCCATCAGAACAGCCTCAATTCGTCAGGGCATGGACTCTACGAGGTGTCAAGTGTTCCACAGGGATTCTGGTTAACGCCAATGCTTCCTACAGTTGTCAAGTTGTCTGGATGTCCTTTGGGTGGTGGACCATTCTTGATAAACACGGGAAACTGTTGAAAGTGAAAACTTTACAGCGTTGCAGTTTGACACACTCAAACCGGTGCACCTGGCACCTACTACCATACTACTACTACCACCTGGCCCCTACTACCATACTACTACTACCACCTGGCCCCTACTACCATACTACTACTACCACCTGGCCCCTACTACCATACTACTACTACCACCTGGCCCCTACTACCATACTACTACTACCATACTACTACTACTACTACTACTACCACCTGGCCCCTACTACCATACTACTACTACCACCTGGCCCCTACTACCATACTACTACTACCACCTGGCCCCTACTACCATACTACTACTACCACCTGGCCCCTACTACCATACTACTACTACTACCACCTGGCCCCTACTACCATACTACTACTACCGCCTGGCCCCTACTACCATACTACTACTACCGCCTGGCCCCTACTACCATACTACTACTACCACCGCCTGGCCCCTACTACCATACTACTACTACTACCGCCTGGCCCCTACTACCATACTACTACTACCACCTGGCCCCTACTACCATACTACTACTACCACCTGGCCCCTACTACCATACTACTACTACCACCTGGCCCCTACTACCATACTACTACTACCATACTACTACTACTACTACTACTACTACCACCTGGCCCCTACTACCATACTACTACTACCACCTGGCCCCTACTACCATACTACTACTACCACCTGGCCCCTACTACCATACTACTACTACCACCTGGCCCCTACTACCATACTACTACTACCACCTGGCCCCTACTACCATACTACTACTACTACCACCTGGCCCCTACTACCATACTACTACTACCGCCTGGCCCCTACTACCATACTACTACTACCGCCTGGCCCCTACTACCATACTACTACTACTACTACCACCACCTGGCCCCTACTACCATACTACTACTACTACCACCTGGCCCCTACTACCATACTACTACTACCGCCTGGCCCCTACTACCATACTACTACTACCGCCTGGCCCCTACTACCATACTACTACTACCGCCTGGCACCTACTACCATACTACTACTACCACCTGGCCCCTACTACCATACTACTACTACCATACTACTACTACCGCCTGGCCCCTACTACCATACTACTACTACCGCCTGGCCCCTACTACCATACTACTACTACCGCCTGGCCCCTACTACCATACTACTACTACCGCCTGGCCCCTACTACCATACTACTACTACTACCACCTGGCCCCTACTACCATACTACTACTACCACCGCCTGGCCCCTACTACCATACTACTACTACCACCGCCTGGCCCCTACTACCATACTACTACTACCACCGCCTGGCCCCTACTACCATACTACTACTACCACCGCCTGGCCCCTACTACCATACTACTACTACTACCGCCTGGCCCCTACTACCATACTACTACTACCGCCTGGCACCTACTACCATACTACTACTACCGCCTGGCCCCTACTACCATACTACTACTACCGCCTGGCCCCTACTACCATACTACTACTACCGCCTGGCCCCTACTACCATACTACTACTACCGCCTGGCCCCTACTACCATACTACTACTACCGCCTGGCCCCTACTACCATACTACTACTACCATACTACTACTACCGCCTGGCCCCTACTACCATACTACTACTACCGCCTGGCCCCTATTACCACACCCCGTTCAAGGGCACATAAATAATTTTTTGGGGCCTTTCAGCCTCAATGGCACACATACACAATCCAGGCTTCTTTAACCTGTCTCCTTAATTTACAATGATTTTAAAGTAGATTTAACAAATTACATCAATAAGGGATCATAGCCTTCACCTGGGTTCATCTGGCCAGTCTGTCTAAGTGTAATGCAGTTGATTGGTAACAATGATATGAACATGTATTGGGGTTGACATCCATACCAGCATTATACTCCGATTTTTACCCCAACATAGTTTGAAATACACATGTAAACACACACATTTTGATGGCCGGCAATGAGGAGATTCTGGATTTATACCCCACGGAGGGACACGTGTGGCATTACCATTATTTTGGTTGAGTTCGATTGAGGTCTTTACCACATGTATTGAGCATGCTTTTTTAGTCTTGGATTAGACTAAAGGAACAAGTCTTTGGGGCTCTGGTCAGGACTGGTGCACTATGTGAGGAATAGGGGGCCATTTGAGATATGACCAGTGTGTACATACTGAACTAACTGTTGAATAGCATAAGAGTATAATTGAGAATTATAATATTAAAGAAACCTAATTTAGTGTCAAGTTTGGATGGTGTGTGTGTGTGTGTGTACGTTTTTGTGTGTGGTGTGTGTGTCTGTGTGCATGAGTCCAATGTTTCCCCCAGTTAATTTTAATTTTTTTCAGAAGTGGAAAGGTCGTGGGGGGTGGGGCAGACACAGGGGACATGCGCCGCCCCCCCTGGACAGTTTTTATAGAAGGACTGTGAGAATGTCATTTATTTTTAAAAGGACGTTCTACTCTAAAATGAATGAAAATCAAATTATCCCAACACGATCTGTCTATGATCTCCCCCCATAAATGAGCCCAATAACATATTGTAAAAAAAAATGTTTAGGGCTGACTCTTACCATAGTCTATACATGGCACCATACCATATTATCAGGCAAGTGTGCTATTAGCAATAAGCACTTTTTCTGGATTAAAACAGGGCTACTTTCCTGCAATTATATACATTTTTCCATGGAGCTGACATAAAATGTGGCAATGTGAAAGCTAATTTCCTGCAATTCTATACATTTTGCAACTGACAAAGAAAAAATTGGGGAAATTGAGGGGGTTGCTGGGAAGTTTGGGACTATGTATGTTTTCAACATTAAAAATTATTTAAATATGCTGTATTTCAGTGTTTAACAAAAAAAAAGTAATGGCTCCACTTCAATTGGCTGCTCTTGTATAGATGGTTTCTGGATGCTTTCGTGTAGACGCTCCTGTATAGGGGGTCTAGAGATACTCAAACTTTCAACTGTTACTGTCTATATACAATAACCTGCTTTTTAAGTGTTCCTCCCTTAGAGGGAGCCAGATCATTACAGTAGAGATATCTAGATACAGACAATCAACTTAGACATCGCATCATTTTATCTGTCCCATAATGTTATCTGTGGGAGAACCCATTGGATGAGAAAGCCACATGTCCCTCCTCTTTGAGAAGGAGAGGACGTGAGAAGTATGCAGTTGAGATCCTCCTCATGAGAGCACGGGCACCACCAGAGGCCATCTTCATTTTGAAGTAGTACATTTCTATGAGTTGGCAAACAAACTTGAAAGGGTGCATACTGCCAACTGGAGTGTGTTGTTTGAACAGGTATAAAGCCAAGGTTGGCGATTTACTGCCACCTGCAGTTATGGAATGTTTGCTCACGAGTAGAATTCATTGGCTGATACCTCCTGGTGACCTAGATGGAATTATGTGATCTTTCCTTAACTCATTGGAAGTCCCACCCAGTTGACTACTTCAACATGGTGAAAGTCCTCACTGGTGCTGCCCATGCTAAAATGGGCACTAGAGTCCTCTATCGGACAACCAATGCCACCACTCTTCCGTCTCTTCTATCTGGCACAAATGGTCTTTGGTCATTTGTTGCATCGCCAGGTGTTGACAGATTAAAACAAGTTTACAATCATAGAGAGAGAACAGAGCGTGTGAAAGGCCTTGTGTGGGGCCAGTGGTGGTGGTAGCCTCATGACCGCATAGTTTCTAATCAAACTGAACTTTGGAATTTCCAACTGACTGGCTGGCCTGAATATTGTGTTTGTCTGCTGGGAGGTGTTGGGTGTTGTTAATAACCCTTTAATGATGGCATATATACAGACACAGTCATCACAGTTCGGAATATTAATGTCGTCACGAAGGGGGTCTGTTTCCGGTAAGTCAATCTTTGTTGAGTGGAAGAATTCCAAGAACAGAATTGCTAACTAAAAACCTAACTTTTTGTGTTAGAGATGGAGCTGTCAGATGCAAACAGACTTACAGGGGGAGTCCCATGGACAACACCACTGGAGAACGGGCCTTCTCCCCATATCTGGGGGGATGGTGGTACACCACTAATATTATGTGCATAACAGCCCATTCATACCCAATCAGGCCTGGTCTCCCAGTATCAGGGTGAGAGGAACAGGCACATACACACGGGGAGACCCCCTAGGACTGTATGTGGAACAGATCCAGTACTGACCTGCATCCACCCATCATTTCCACTAACCCCAGCTCTCAGCTGTCTGCGTAAAAAAATAACACACACACATTTTTATTTTCCGTTGAATCGTGCTTACAGAGATGCTTGGTTTCATTGCCATTTTTCTTCCTCTCCTCCACCCGTCTCTCGTCTTTGATGCACTTTTGCAGGTTCACTATGACTCAGCGACATCAAAAACATGTCACACAAACACTTCCCTCAGAAATCAGATGGGGGGGGGGGGGATGTATAGGGGGCAGGATAGTATTTTTTTTGTCATGAATCTTGTTCTGGAGACAGCTCTGCAGAATGGTCACAAGCCAGCTAACAATTCTAGGGGTAGAGAGTGTTTTTGTAATGTTTGAGTTTCCAGTTCTCAGGGGAACATTCTGTTAGCAAAACCCTTCTCAGAACCTTTGTAGCATGTTTTGACATGAATTAGGAAAACATCCCCTTAATGTCATACTGAACATGGTTGACAACGTTTCATGAGAACATTCATGTGTCCAGTTTTCTGAAGGTTAGGAGAATATTCCCTTAATGTCATACTGAACATGGTTGACAACGTTTCATGAGAACATTCATGTGTCCAGGTTTCTGAAGGTTAGGAGAATATTCCCTTAATGTCATACTGAACATACCTAGACCGTGGTTGGCAGGTTCTCAGAATAAGATAAATGCCCTGAACACGTCATGGGAACGTTGCAGGAACATTTCTAAGTGACCCATAACTTTTGAACGGTAGTGTACATATACAACTCACTTTGTACATGTTGAGTAATGATTATTTTGCAAGTCAACATGTCCTCACCTGGGAATTGATCTCACAATCTCTTAGTTCACGGTACTCCGGTCTTCCTGCTACACCACCATGTCTGTTTCATGTGTCGGTTAATGTGAATATTCATCGTTGATTGAGGCCTAGTTATTTAAAACGTTTAAGAACTTTCAATATAGTTGTCTAAGGTTTTTCATGGGAACATTGCAAGAATATTAATATGTCCAGATTTCAGGACCTCACCTGATGGTCCCAAGAACCTTTTCATTACACGTCGGGCCTTATTGTTGCCACTGATACCCCTTTATTTGTTGGAAAGGGATACTCACAGCACTTAAGTGTTTTCAACTTATATATTTGACACACGTTATTACATTGTGCATGTTCATTTATACAATAATAATTATTCAACATGTCCTCACCTGGGATTTGATCTCACAACCTCTTGGTTCACAGAACTCCGATCTTCCCACTATGTCACCATGTCCATGTCAGGTATTAGTTAATCTGACTATTCTCATCATTGACTTGACTTATTTCAGCAATTTAAGGGCTTTCTGTATAGTTGTCTAATGTTGGTGGGGAATGTTAACCTGTTAATGATACTCCTAAATTGTGTGTACTTTTAACAGAGCTGAGATTTACTTCAAAGTGCACTCACCCTATTGCGTACACCTATATCAAGTTGTTTAATCTACATAAGTGTCCAGATTAGAAGGGGTTAGGGTTTCTTCTGGACAGGACCTAACGATACTGGCCCAATAACCACACACCCTAGAGATATCCCTTATTGTGACATTTTAATTAGATGTGTTGTAAATGTTGCCAAATGACTAACATATGTGCCCCCTGTATATAGCCTCGCTACTGTTATTTTGTTGCTCTGTTATTTCTCTTTTTTTTACTTCAGTTTATTTTAGTAAATACTTTAACACTTATTTTTCTCAACTGCATTGTTGGTTAGGGGTTTGTAAGTAAGCATTTCGCTGTAAGGTCTACCTCCACCTGTTGTATTCGGCGCATGTGACAAATAACGATTTGATATTTTGCTAAAAACCCTTACCACTGTTCCAATAAGGGATATCTCTAGGATGTGCTTATTGGGCCAGTAAAGTTAGGCCCTGTCCAGAATAAACCCTAACCCCTCCTCCCTAGGCACTAGAGTAGATCTGAAACAACTTGATAGGTGTAAACCACACCCTATTTCTTAGCCTTACACCTATCAAGTTGTTTCAGATCTACTCTAGTGCCTAGGGAGGGGTTAGGGTTTATTCTGGACAGGACAGGGCCTAACTTTAAGTACATTTTCATCTTTGTTAAACTTTTTTGAGTGTACTTTTAACAGGTTAACATGCCCCACCAACATTAGACAACTACAGTCGTGGCCAAAAGTTTTGAGAATGACATTCATTTTCACAAAGTTTGCTGCTTCAGTGTCTTCAGATATTTTTGTCAGATGTTACTATGGAATATTGAAGTATAATTACAAGCATTTCATAAGTGTCAAAGGCCTTTATTGACAATTACATGAAGTTGATGCAAAGAGTCAATATTTGCAGTGTTGACCCTTCTTTTTCAAGACCTCTGCAATCCGCCCTGGCATGCTGTCAATTGACTTCTGGGCAACATCCTGACTGATGGCAGCCCATTCTTGCATAATCAATGCTTGGAGTTTGTGGGGTTTTGTTTGTCCACCCGCCTCTTGGGGATTAAGGTCTGGGGAGTTTCCTAGCCATGGACCCAAAATATCGATGTTTTGTTCCCCGAGCCACTTAGTTATCACTTTTGCTTTATGGCAAGGTGCTCCGTCATGCTGGAAAAGGCATTGTTCATCACCAAACTGTTCCTGGATGGTTGTGAGAAGTTGCTCTGTGTTGGTACCATTCTTTATTCATGGCTGTGTTCTTAGGTTAGGCAAAATTGTGAGTGAGCCCACTCCCTTGGCTGAGAAGCAACCCCACACATGAATGGTCTCAGGATGCTTTACTGTTGGCATGACACAGGACTGATGGTAGCGCTCACCTTGTCTTTTCCGGACAAGCTTTTTTCCAGATGCCCCAAACAATCGGAAAGGGGATTCATCAGAGAAAATGACTTTACCCCAGTCCTCAGCAGTCCAATCCCTGTACCTGATGTTTTTCCTGGAGAGAAATGGCTTCTTTGCTGCCCTTCTTGACACAAGACCATCCTCCAAAGTCTTCGCCTCACTAAGCATGCAGATGCACTCACACCTGTCTGCTGCCCTTGCTGGACTTTCTTGGGCACCCTGAAGCCTTCTTCACAACAATTGAAGATCTGATAAATGGTTGATTTAGGTGCAATCTTACTGGCAGCAATATCCTTGCCTGTGAAGCCATTTTTGTGCAAAGCAGTGACAACGGCACGTGTTTCATTGCAGGTAACCATGATTGACAGAGGAAGAACAATGATTCCAAGCACCACCCCCTCCTTTTTAAGCTTCCAGTCTGTTATTCGAACTCAATCAGCATGGCAGAGTGATCTCCAGCCTTGTCCTTGTCAACAGTCACACCTGTGTTAACGAGAGAATCACTGACATTATTTTATATTTCACCTTTATTTAACCAGGTAGGCAAGTTGAGAACAAGTTCTCATTTACAATTGCGACCTGGCAATTATGTCAGCTGGTCCTTTTGTGGCAGGGCTGAAATGCAGTGGAAATGTTTTTTGGGGGGATTCAGTTAATTTACTTTGCAAAGAGGGACTTTGCAATTAATTGCAATTCATCTGATCACTCTTCATAACATTCTGGAGTATATGCAAATTGCCATCATACAAACTGAGGCAGCAGACTGAAAATTAATGTCATTCTCAAAACTTTTGGCCACGAATGTATACAGAAAGCCCTTAAAATTCTGAAATAAGTCTCTCTGACCTATATCCACCAACTAACTGGAAGCAGAGCTCACTTTCTTTCAAGCTGTTTGATGCTTACTATATGCACTGACTGTAAATCAGCATCACGGACTGAGAAATGGGGGGGGGGGGGGGGGGGGGGGAACTGTTTATACAGGAGAAAAGAGAGAAAGCCTCATGGTACAGGAGTGATTCATCTGTCACCACATCCCATCCTGATGAAACATATCACAACTACATATTGTACAGCCCCTAATGGGAGCTACTGCTCTGTGGGTGAGAGGGGTATTTACTGACCTGACCTTCAAATAACATTTCATATGTCACATGCTTCGTAAACAACCGCTGTGGACTAACAGTGAAACGCTTATTTTTCAGGCCCTTTTCCAACAATGCAGAGAAAGAAACTGGAGAAATACCCACCCACACATACAAAGTCAGTGGGTGGGTGCCCATTCATGATTTCTGGGAACTGTAGTCAACACACTTATCAGAGGGCTTGGAAAACAGACCCACACAAACCTTAGACCGGCTCAACTCAGTGTGAGAGCCCTTGTTTAATGATCAAGCTGGTTGTAGTCCAGTCAATTATTTGCAGTGTTTCCTATCATGACAACACTGGGATTGAGTCATGATGGTTCAACTCTAGCACACACAGTTTAGATCAGAGGGATAACAGTGATTCAGGATGTAACAGGTGGAAAAGTGGGTGCATTGTGACGCACTGCCCACCACAGTGAGTTTCCCACCTTCATCAGAAGGGAAAATCTAAGGCTGATAAAAAAAAAAATTGTGTGGGAGTAAAAGTGAGATTTAAAACACGATGACACTACTGTGACCTTACATTTGGTGAACCTATACATACTGTCTGTCAAATATCCAAATAAATGATCTGAATCTGATAACTTGCCTAAACAAACAGAATATGATGCAGTGTTCAATCTTCAGGAAATGCTGTACTGCTCTGTTTACTGCAGTACTGTACTGCTGTCTGTTTCCTGATGCAACTATTAAAATAAAAAGTACAGCATGTTGCAGTTTATGCTTAATCAATTAAGCTGACAGTCTGTGGATTGGTATTTAGTAAAACCTATAGATTCAAGTAAAATGTTACTTTTTACTGACAAAAGCCTGAGCTCTAAATGGTCAGCCAGTCTAACAATGGATAACCAGTGGATTATTTCACATAGTCTTTTCTACATGTGGGTCCAACAGAGTTCACATTTGCAGTTCTGATTGGTACCTTATAAAACAGAGGTGTCCAACCCAGCGATAACTGGAGAGACTGGATGATCTGAATCAGTTGGGTTAGTTCCGGGCTGGAACAAAAGCCTGCACCCGTACAGCTTTCCACGACCCTAGTATGAATAAAAACTGACCAGTATTCACTTTTTCACAGCCTTTAACTTTTCCAGGAACAGACAAAAAAAGTAGTTGGTATGTTACTTACTGTTAGCTATACGGATACAAGTTGCAGTTATGTTCAGTTGAATGTTAAATTAAAACATGTATGCCACCCACTGAAGCAGGGGTAGGTAACTCTGTTCCTGGAGTACTGCAGGATTCTGTTCCAACTGGTCACCACACCCGACCGGGCTAATTGATCAGTTCAGTGAGTGCCTAAATTCAGCACACCTTGTCTTCCATGTCGGCTAAATCAAAAACATGAAGTGTCTGCAGCACTCCAGGACCAGGGTTTCCTACCCCTGCACTGTAGCATTGACAAGATGCAGTCTGACAGCTGCCCTGCAGGGGAGCTGTTTCAGAGATACTGGTACGTTGACCTCTTGTGCTTCCCATTCTGCATACTTGGCTACGTTATTTACGACTCAGTAAACTATACTGAACAAAACTATAAACGCAACATGTAAAGTGTTGGTCCCATGTTTCATGAGGTGAAATAAAAGATCATTGACATTTTCCCAATGCACAAAAAGCTTATTTCTCTCAAATTTTGTGCACGAATTTGTTTACATCCCTGTTAGTGAGAATTTCTCATTTGCCAAAATAATCCATCCAACTGACAAGTGTGGCAAATCAAGAAGCCGATTAAACAGCATGATCATTACACAGGTCCACCTTGTGCTGGGGTTACAAAAATGTGCAGTTTTGTCACATAACGCCATGCCACAGATATCTCAAGTTTTAAGGGAGCAGATGCCAGATAATTGAATGTTAATTTCTCTACCATAAGTTGGCACTTATGTTCATCCCCAACATCGTTTTAGAGAATTTGGCAGTACATCCAACCGGCTTCACAACCTCAGGCCACGAATAACCATGCCAGCCCAGGACCTCCACATCCGGCTTCTTCACCTGCGGGATCATCTGAGACCAGCCACCCGGACAGCTGATGGAACTAAGAAGTATTTCAGTCTGTAAAAATCCCTTTTTTGGGGAAAACACATTCTGATTGGCTGGGTCTGGCTCCCCAGTAGGTGGATCTTGCTCCCAAGTGGGTGGGACTATGCCCTCCCAGGCCCACCCATGGCTACACCCCTTCCCAGTCATGTGAAAAACATTAGGGCCTACTGAATTTATTTAAATTCACTGATTTCCTCATATGAACTGTAACTCAGTAAAATTGTTGAATGTTGTGTTTATATTTTTGTTCACTAGATGCCCAAATGTAAGAGGTAGGAAATACCTGTTTTTGTAGGGTTTCTCTCAGATCAGCCTTGGGAGGTTGAGCAACAAACAGAGTAGTGTCCCTGTTGCCCAACACATTTAACTCACCACGGTACTTAGTATTAGTGTCACTTTTCATAATAGTATAGGGTGAAAAGTTTTAAAATAACTCACTGTATACAGCCCCTCAGATTATGTGGTTAATATCATGGAGCATCCACCTGCAATACATCCCAATACCTATAAACGGGTTAGGCCCCCTTCCCCAAGGCAGTAGTAATGAAAAGACAGTTCTGCTTTAATAAAATAATGAAAGTATATTGTCAGTTTTAGTCAACAACACAACAGGCACAATTTCACAGTTCACAGAATAGCCTACTGTAACCTACCTCACGTGCACGTGTAACCTAACTGGAAAACAACCAATGAAAACATAGCAATACAACCCAGCAGTCTTACAGCATTTATCTCAAATATCACAATAACAAACACACAAACAAAAACATGAAAATGGCAGACGTTTCTGTGTTCATGGAGTTTGTATGAGGGCTGGCAGGGACTAAAATAATAGAAGTAGTCTACAACGTTGTCACAGTAATATTCTTCTCCTTTGAATGGCTAATTAGGCCTAAATGTTCATTTTCAACAGTGTCCCTTCTTATCCTTGCACTACTATGTAATGTCAAACAACTGAAAAGTCCACAACTTTAGATGTCCTCTTCTTTCAGGACATAAACAGAAAGTGAAATTACTTCCATAGGAATATTTTATAACTAGGTTGAGTCATGCGTTCTCTGAAACATGACCCGCCAAGCCGCGCTTCTTAACACTCACTGGCTTAACCTGGAAGTCAGCTGCACCAATGTGTCGGAAGAAACTGTTCAACTGTCGACCGGAGTCAGCCTGCAGGCACCCGGCCCGCCACAAGGAGTCAGCCTGCAGGCACCCTGCCCGCCACAAGGAGTCAGCCTGCAGGCACCCGGCCCGCCACAAGGAGTCAGCCTGCAGGCACCCGGCCCGCCACAAGGAGTCAGCCTGCAGGCACCCGGCCCGCCACAAGGAGTCAGCCTGCAGGCACCAGGCCCGCCACAAGGAGTCAGCCTGCAGGCACCCGGCCCGCCACAAGGAGTCAGCCTGCAGGCACCCGGCCCGCCACAAGGAGTCAGCCTGCAGGCACCCGGCCCGCCACAAGGAGTCGCTAGTGCGTGGTGAGCCAAGTAAAGCCCCCCCCGACCAAACCCTCAGCTAACCCGGACTATGGGATCAAACCCCAGGCTGTAGTGACTCCGCAGTGCCTTAGATCGCTGTGCCATTAGGGAGGCCAGAACTAATTGAGTCCAGCAATATGAGTCTGCCAGATGTTGTCCCGCTGGATGGGGATGGTCATGGAGGCTTTAGGTCCACACAATGAACAAGTCCCTTCCAGTGATGTGGAGCTGCCCCCAGACCTGGTGCCAGTAAGGACAGTCTTCATGGAGGCAGTAAGACCTTCCACTGTCTTATCAATGGTAAGGTCCCCTTACACAACAGGGACACTTGACCTTCACCACTGCCTTGAAGCTCTTTGTTACCTGTGCCTCGCTTTACAGACAACACCCCATCCAACGACTGATCTGAGGACCCGTTTTAGCAGCGGTCCCTTAACCACTGAAGATCTTCCTCTGTGGGTTCCAGGGATAGAGGCTTGTAGTCATCAGCTGGCTACAGGTCCTCCACTGACTGGGCACAGCTAGCTTCCTCCAATCGAATTCCACATCTGCACAGCCGACATTCTGAACCGGAGAAATAGTGAATGCAGCTGCATGGCAACACTTATGAGCTCCGCGGGGGCATTCGCTTGTGGTAGAGAGAATCCCCTGGTCACCTGTAGAGACCTGCCATGAGGAAGGATGTTAAGTGCCATATGCCTTTCAATGCATGACGATGAACACCTTGAAATGCGTATGCTGGAAGACTTGCTATATAAATGAAGTTGGATATTTAATACACTTATTTTCACGAGGAGAAGTGCAGTTTTTCTTGATAACTCAGGATTTTATCCCTTGACATATCAATCATACAGTGGGAAGGATCGCATAAATCAAGACTGTGTGAACGCATGTACCACTCCGAATAAATACTGTGCCTTTGAAGATTTGTCTCTGGTCAGGAGACAGCAATACAGGCTGGATGTCTAAACAAAGTCAGTTACACACACAAACGTGATTTTACCTGATACTAGTTTGTCGGGCGGAGATCTTGCTCAGCTGTGTATAGACAACCCCTATATACGTAAAAGGTGATTGGCAGACGTGATCAACAGAGATAGTACCATGGATAGTACACACATTTTTATGGATTTACAGTTTAGTAATCTGCGGCGTTTGCCCGTCCAGCTAGGGAACATAAACGTAAGTAAAAACAATATGTAAAAACCAGCTCCTCCCTCGAAAGAGATCAATCATCTCGAAAAGTAGATAGCTTGCTGTAGCCCACCACCAACAAGAACAAGAAGAAAAGCAGATCAACTGTCACTCTAACTGACTGAACTGTCAATCACACTGTAATCTCTCTCCCTCACTTTACCCCTCCCCCACACACACACCAAAAAATCCTATTGGTTTTCAAGTTTCATGCATAGGCCTTACCATGGCCGATACAATACCAGCAACTGGAAAAAGTGCACCATTTGAAAACACACAGGTTTCACTCTTAGA